>NW_026967574.1:227500-530357 GCF_028390025.1 Pseudophryne corroboree | reverse complement strand
CTGTGCATACATTTAGGTAACACTGAGAGATCATGTGGGATTACTAGAGGTGACATGGGCTGTGCAGTAATATAACATCGCCTGTGCATACATTTAGGTAACACGGACAGATCATGTGGGATTACTAGAGGTGACATGGACTGTGCAGTAATATAACATCGCCTGTGCATACATTTAGGTAACACTGAGATCATGTGAGATTACTAGAGGTGACATGGGCTGTGCAGTAATATAACATCGCCTGTGCATACATTTAGGTAACACTGAGATATCATGTGGGATTACTAGAGGTGACATGGGCGGTGCAGTAATATAACATCTGTGCATACATTTAGGTAACACTGAGAGATCATGTGGGATTACTAGAGGTGACATGGGCTGTGCAGTAATATAACATCGCCTGTGCGTACATTTAGGTAACACTGAGATCATGTGGGATTACTAGAGGTGACATGGGCTGTGCAGTATTATAACATCGCCTGTGCATACATTTAGGTAACACTGAGAGATCATGTGGGATTACTAGAGGTGACATGGGCTGTGCAGTAATATAACATTGCCTGTGCATACATTTAGGTAACACTGAGAGATCATGTGGGATTACTAGAGGTGACATGGGCTGTGCAGTAATATAACATTGCCTGTGCATACATTTAGGTAACACTGAAAGATCATGTGGGATTACTAGAGGTGATATGGGCTGTGTAGTAATATAACATCGCCTGTGCATACATTTTGGTAACACTGAGATCATGTGGGATTACTAGAGGTGACATGGACTGTGCAGTAATATAACATCGCCTGTGCATACATTTAGGTAACACTGAGAGATCATGTGGGATTACTAGAGGTGACATGGGCTGTGCAGTATTATAACATCGCCTGTGCAAACATTTAGGTAACACTGAGATCATGTGAGGTTACTAGAGGTGACATGGGCTGTGCAGTAATATAAGATCACCTGTGCATACATTTAGGTAACACCGAGAGATCATGTGGGATTACTAGAGGTGACATGGGCTGTGCAGTAATATAACATCGCCTGTGCATACATTTAGGTAACACCGAGAGATCATGTGGGATTACTAGAGGTGACATGGGCTGTGCAGTAATATAACATCGCCTGTGCATACATTTAGGTTACACTGTGAGAACATGTGAGATTACTAGAGGTGACATGGGCTGTGCAGTAATAGAACATCGCCTGTGCATACATTTAGGTAACACTGAGAGAACATGTGGGATTACTAGAGATGACATGGGCTGTGCAGTAATATAACATCACCTGTGCATACATTTAGGTAACACTGAGAGATCTTGTGGTATTACTAGAGGTGACATGGGCTGTGTAGTAATATAACATCGCCTGTGCATACATTTAGGTAACACTGAGAGATCATGTGGGATTACTAGAGGTGACATGGGCTGTGCAGTAATATAACATTGCCTGTGCATATATTTAGGTAACACTGAGATCATGTGGGATTACAAGAGGTGACATGGGCTGTGCAGTAATATAACATCGCATGTGCATACATTTAGGTAACACTGAGATCATGTGGGATTACTAGAGGTGACATGGACTGTGCAGTAATATAACATCGCCTGTGCATACATTTAGGTAACACTGAGAGATCATGTGGGATTACTAGAGGTGACACGGGCTGTGCAGTAATATAACATCGCCTGTGCATACATTTAGGTAACACTGAGAGATCATGTGGGATTACTAGAGGTGATATGGGCTGTGTAGTAATATAACATCGCCTGTGCATACATTTAGGTAACACTGAGATCATGTGGGATTACTAGAGGTGACATGGGCTGTGCAGTAATATAACATCGCCTGTGCATACATTTAGGTAACACTGAGAGATCATGTGGGATTACTAGAGGTGACATGGGCTGTGCAGTAATATAACATCGCCTGTGCATACATTTAGGTAACACTGAGAGATCATTTGGGATTACTAGAGGTGACATGGACTGTGCAGTAATATAACACCGCCTGTGCATACATTTAGGTAACACTGAGATCATGTGGGATTCCTAGAGGTGACATGGGCTGTGCAGTAATATAACACCGCCTGTGCATACATTTAGGTAACACTGAGAGATCATGTGGGATTACTAGAGGTGACATGGGCTGTGCAGTAATATAACATCGCCTGTGCATACATTTAGGTAACACTGAGAGATCATGTGGGATTACTAGAGGTGACATGGGCTGTGCAGTAATATAACATTGCCTGTACATACATTTAGGTAACACTGAGAGATCATGTGGGATTACTAGAGGTGACATGGGCTGTGCAGTAATATAACATCGCCTGTGCATACATTTAGGTAACACTGAGATCATGTGAGATTACTAGAGGTGACATGGGCTGTGCAGTAATATAACATCGCCTGTGCATACATTTAGGTAACACTGAGATATCATGTGGGATTACTAGAGGTGACATGGGCGGTGCAGTAATATAACATCTGTGCATACATTTAGGTAACACTGAGAGATCATGTGGGATTACTAGAGGTGACATGGGCTGTGCAGTAATATAACATTGCCTGTGCGTACATTTAGGTAACACTGAGATCATGTGGGATTACTAGATGTGACATGGGCTGTGCAGTAATATAACATCGCCTGTGCATACATTTAGGTAACACTGAGAGATTATGTGGGATTACTAGAGGTGACATGGGCTGTGCAGTAATATAACATCACCTGTGCATACATTTAGGTAACACTGAGATCATGTGGTATTACTAGAGGTGACATGGGCAGTGCAGTAATATAACATCGCCTGTGCATACATTTAGGTAACACTGAGAGAACATGTGGTATTACTAGAGGTGACATGGGCTGTGCAGTAATATAACATCACTTGTGCATACATTTAGGTAACACTGAGATCATGTGGGATTACTATAGGTGACATGGGCTGTGCAGTAATATAACATCGCCTGTGCATACATTTAGGTAACACTGAGAGATCATGTGGGATTACTAGAGGTGACATGGGCTGTGCAGTAATATAACACCGCCTGTGCATACATTTAGGTAACACTGAGAGATCATGTGGGATTACTAGAGGTGACATGGGCTGTGCAGTAATATAACATCGCCTGTGCATACATTTAGGTAACACTGAGAGATCATGTGGGATTACTAGAGGTGACATGGACTGTGCAGTAATATAACATCGCCTGTGCATACATTTAGGTAACACGGACAGATCATGTGGGATTACTAGAGGTGACATGGACTGTGCAGTAATATAACATCGCCTGTGCATACATTTAGGTAACACTGAGATCATGTGAGATTACTAGAGGTGACATGGGCTGTGCAGTAATATAACATCGCCTGTGCATACATTTAGGTAACACTGAGATATCATGTGGGATTACTAGAGGTGACATGGGCGGTGCAGTAATATAACATCTGTGCATACATTTAGGTAACACTGAGAGATCATGTGGGATTACTAGAGGTGACATGGGCTGTGCAGTAATATAACATCGCCTGTGCGTACATTTAGGTAACACTGAGTTCATGTGGGATTACTAGAGGTGACATGGGCTGTGCAGTATTATAACATCGCCTGTGCATACATTTAGGTAACACTGAGAGATCATGTGGGATTACTAGAGGTGACATGGGCTGTGCAGTAATATAACATTGCCTGTGCATACATTTAGGTAACACTGAGAGATCATGTGGGATTACTAGAGGTGACATGGGCTGTGCAGTAATATAACATTGCCTGTGCATACATTTAGGTAACACTGAAAGATCATGTGGGATTACTAGAGGTGATATGGGCTGTGCAGTAATATAACATCGCCTGTGCATACATTTTGGTAACACTGAGATCATGTGGGATTACTAGAGGTGACATGGACTGTGCAGTAATATAACATCGCCTGTGCATACATTTAGGTAACACTGAGAGATCATGTGGGATTACTAGAGGTGACATGGGCTGTGCAGTAATATAACATCGCCTGTGCAAACATTTAGGTAACACTGAGATCATCTGAGGTTACTAGAGGTGACATGGGCTGTGCAGTAATATAAGATCACCTGTGCATACATTTAGGTAACACCGAGAGATCATGTGGGATTACTAGAGGTGACATGGGCTGTGCAGTAATATAACATCGCCTGTGCATACATTTAGGTAACACCGAGAGATCATGTGGGATTACTAGAGGTGACATGGGCTGTGCAGTAATATAACATCGCCTGTGCATACATTTAGGTAACACTGTGAGAACATGTGGGATTACTAGAGGTGACATGGGCTGTGCAGTAATAGAACATCGCCTGTGCATACATTTAGGTAACACTGAGAGAACATGTGGGATTACTAGAGATGACATGGGCTGTGCAGTAATATAACATCACCTGTGCATACATTTAGGTAACACTGAGAGATCTTGTGGTATTACTAGAGGTGACATGGGCTGTGTAGTAATATAACATCGCCTGTGCATACATTTAGGTAACACTGAGAGATCATGTGGGATTACTAGAGGTGACATGGGCTGTGCAGTAATATAACATCGCATGTGCATACATTTAGGTAACACTGAGATCATGTGGGATTACTAGAGGTGACATGGACTGTGCAGTAATATAACATCGCCTGTGCATACATTTAGGTAACACTGAGAGATCATGTGGGATTACTAGAGGTGACACGGGCTGTGCAGTAATATAACATCGCCTGTGCATACATTTAGGTAACACTGAGAGATCATGTGGGATTACTAGAGGTGATATGGGCTGTGTAGTAATATAACATCGCCTGTGCATACATTTAGGTAACACTGAGATCATGTGGGATTACTAGAGGTGACATGGGCTGTGCAGTAATATAACATCGCCTGTGCATACATTTAGGTAACACTGAGAGATCATGTGGGATTACTAGAGGTGACATGGGCTGTGCAGTAATATAACATCGCCTGTGCATACATTTAGGTAACACTGAGAGATCATGTGGGATTACTAGAGGTGACATGGGCTGTGCAGTAATATAACACCGCCTGTGCATACATTTAGGTAACACTGAGAGATCATGTGGGATTACTAGAGGTGACATGGGCTGTGCAGTAATATAACATCGCCTGTGCATACATTTAGGTAACACTGAGAGATCATGTGGGATTACTAGAGGTGACATGGGCTGTGCAGTAATATAACATCGCCTGTACATACATTTAGGTAACACTGAGAGATCATGTGGGATTACTAGAGGTGACATGGGCTGTGCAGTAATATAACATCGCCTGTGCATACATTTAGGTAACACTGAGATCATGTGAGATTACTAGAGGTGACATGGGCTGTGCAGTAATATAACATCGCCTGTGCATACATTTAGGTAACACTGAGATATCATGTGGGATTACTAGAGGTGACATGGGCGGTGCAGTAATATAACATCTGTGCATACATTTAGGTAACACTGAGAGATCATGTGGGATTACTAGAGGTGACATGGGCTGTGCAGTAATATAACATCGCCTGTGCGTACTTTTAGGTAACACTGAGATCATGTGGGATTACTAGAGGTGACATGGGCTGTGCAGTAATATAACATCACCTGTGCATACATTTAGGTAACACTGAGAGATCATGTGGGATTACTAGAGGTGACATGTGCTGTGCAGTAATATAACATAACCTGTGCATACATTTAGGTAACACTGAGATCATGTGGTATTACTAGAGGTGACATGGGCAGTGCAGTAATATAACATCGCCTGTGCATACATTTAGGTAACACTGAGAGAACATGTGGTATTACTAGAGGTGACATGGGCTGTGCAGTAATATAACATCACTTGTGCATACATTTAGGTAACACTGAGATCATGTGGGATTACTAGAGGTGACATGGGCTGTGCAGTAATATAACATCGCCTGTGCATACATTTAGGTAACACTGAGATATCATGTGGGATTACTAGAGGTCACATGGGCTGTGCAGTAATATAACATCGCCTGTGCATACATTTAGGTAACACTGAGAGATCATGTGGGATTACTAGAGGTGACATGGGCTGTGTAGTAATATAACATCGCCTGTGCATACATTTAGGTAACACTGAGAGATCATGTGGGATTACTAGAGGTGACATGGGCTGTGCAGTAATATAACACCGCCTGTGCATACATTTAGGTAACACTGAGAGATCATGTGGGATTACTAGAGGTGACATGGGCTGTGCAGTAATATAACATCGCCTGTGCATACATTTAGGTAACACTGAGAGATCATGTGGGATTACTAGAGGTGACATGGGCTGTGCAGTAATATAACATTGCCTGTACATACATTTAGGTAACACTGAGAGATCATGTGGGATTACTAGAGGTGACATGGGCTGTGCAGTAATATAACATCGCCTGTGCATACATTTAGGTAACACTGAGATCATGTGAGATTACTAGAGGTGACATGGGCTGTGCAGTAATATAACATCGCCTGTGCATACATTTAGGTAACACTGAGATATCATGTGGGATTACTAGAGGTGACATGGGCGGTGTAGTAATATAACATCTGTGCATACATTTAGGTAACACTGAGAGATCATGTGGGATTACCAGAGGTGACATGGGCTGTGCAGTAATATAACATTGCCTGTGCGTACATTTAGGTAACACTGAGATCATGTGGGATTACTAGAGGTGACATGGGCTGTGCAGTAATATAACATCGCCTGTGCATACATTTAGGTAACACTGAGAGATTATGTGGGATTACTAGAGGTGACATGGGCTGTGCAGTAATATAACATCACCTGTGCATACATTTAGGTAACACTGAGATCATGTGGTATTACTAGAGGTGACATGGGCAGTGCAGTAATATAACATCGCCTGTGCATACATTTAGGTAACACTGAGAGAACATGTGGTATTACTAGAGGTGACATGGGCTGTGCAGTAATATAACATCACTTGTGCATACATTTAGGTAACACTGAGATCATGTGGGATTACTATAGGTGACATGGGCTGTGCAGTAATATAACATCGCCTGTGCATACATTTAGGTAACACTGAGAGATCATGTGGGATTACTAGAGGTGATATGGGCTGTGCAGTAATATAACATCGCCTGTGCATACGTTTAGGTAACACTGAGATCATGTGGGATTACTAGAGGTGACATGGGCTGTGCAGTAATATAACATCGCCTGTGCATACATTTAGGTAACACTGAGAGATCATGTGGGATTACTAGAGGTGACATGGGCTGTGCAGTAATATAACATCGCCTGTGCATACATTTAGGTAACACTGAGAGATCATGTGGGATTACTAGAGGTGACATGGGCTGTGCAGTAATATAACACCGCCTGTGCATACATTTAGGTAACACTGAGAGATCATGTGGGATTACTAGAGGTGACATGGGCTGTGCAGTAATATAACATCGCCTGTGCATACATTTAGGTAACACTGAGAGATCATGTGGGATTACTAGAGGTGACATGGGCTGTGCAGTAATATAACATCGCCTGTGCATACATTTAGGTAACACGGACAGATCATGTGGGATTACTAGAGGTGACATGGACTGTGCAGTAATATAACATCGCCTGTGCATACATTTAGGTAACACTGAGATCATGTGAGATTACTAGAGGTGACATGGGCTGTGCAGTAATATAACATCGCCTGTGCATACATTTATGTAACACTGAGATATCATGTGGGATTACTAGAGGTGACATGGGCGGTGCAGTAATATAACATCTGTGCATACATTTAGGTAACACTGAGAGATCATGTGGGATTACTAGAGGTGACATGGGCTGTGCAGTAATATAACATCGCCTGTGCGTACATTTAGGTAACACTGAGATCATGTGGGATTACTAGAGGTGACATGGGCTGTGCAGTATTATAACATCGCCTGTGCATACATTTAGGTAACACTGAGAGATCATGTGGGATTACTAGAGGTGACATGGGCTGTGCAGTAATATAACATTGCCTGTGCATACATTTAGGTAACACTGAGAGATCATGTGGGATTACTAGAGGTGACATGGGCTGTGCAGTAATATAACATTGCCTGTGCATACATTTAGGTAACACTGAAAGATCATGTGGGATTACTAGAGGTGATATGGGCTGTGCAGTAATATAACATCGCCTGTGCATACATTTTGGTAACACTGAGATCATGTGGGATTACTAGAGGTGACATGGACTGTGCAGTAATATAACATCGCCTGTGCATACATTTAGGTAACACTGAGAGATCATGTGGGATTACTAGAGGTGACATGGGCTGTGCAGTAATATAACATCGCCTGTGCAAACATTTAGGTAACACTGAGATCATCTGAGGTTACTAGAGGTGACATGGGCTGTGCAGTAATATAAGATCACCTGTGCATACATTTAGGTAACACCGAGAGATCATGTGGGATTACTAGAGGTGACATGGGCTGTGCAGTAATATAACATCGCCTGTGCATACATTTAGGTAACACCGAGAGATCATGTGGGATTACTAGAGGTGACATGGGCTGTGCAGTAATATAACATCGCCTGTGCATACATTTAGGTTACACTGTGAGAACATGTGGGATTACTAGAGGTGACATGGGCTGTGCAGTAATAGAACATCGCCTGTGCATACATTTAGGTAACACTGAGAGAACATGTGGGATTACTAGAGATGACATGGGCTGTGCAGTAATATAACATCACCTGTGCATACATTTAGGTAACACTGAGAGATCTTGTGGTATTACTAGAGGTGACATGGGCTGTGTAGTAATATAACATCGCCTGTGCATACATTTAGGTAACACTGAGAGATCATGTGGGATTACTAGAGGTGACATGGGCTGTGCAGTAATATAACATTGCCTGTGCATATATTTAGGTAACACTGAGATCATGTGGGATTACAAGAGGTGACATGGGCTGTGCAGTAATATAACATCGCATGTGCATACATTTAGGTAACACTGAGATCATGTGGGATTACTAGAGGTGACATGGACTGTGCAGTAATATAACATCGCCTGTGCATACATTTAGGTAACACTGAGAGATCATGTGGGATTACTAGAGGTGACACGGGCTGTGCAGTAATATAACATCGCCTGTGCATACATTTAGGTAACACTGAGAGATCATGTGGGATTACTAGAGGTGATATGGGCTGTGTAGTAATATAACATCGCCTGTGCATACATTTAGGTAACACTGAGATCATGTGGGATTACTAGAGGTGACATGGGCTGTGCAGTAATATAACATCGCCTGTGCATACATTTAGGTAACACTGAGAGATCATGTGGGATTACTAGAGGTGACATGGGCTGTGCAGTAATATAACATCGCCTGTGCATACATTTAGGTAACACTGAGAGATCATGTGGGATTACTAGAGGTGACATGGGCTGTGCAGTAATATAACATCGCCTGTGCATACATTTAGGTAACACTGAGAGATCATGTGGGATTACTAGAGGTGACATGGGCTGTGCAGTAATATAACATCGCCTGTACATACATTTAGGTAACACTGAGAGATCATGTGGGATTACTAGAGGTGACATGGGCTGTGCAGTAATATAACATCGCCTGTGCATACATTTAGGTAACACTGAGATATCATGTGGGATTACTAGAGGTGACATGGGCGGTGCAGTAATATAACATCTGTGCATACATTTAGGTAACACTGAGAGATCATGTGGGATTACTAGAGGTGACATGGGCTGTGCAGTAATATAACATCGCCTGTGCGTACATTTAGGTAACACTGAGATCATGTGGGATTACTAGAGGTGACATGGGCTGTGCAGTAATATAACATCGCCTGTGCATACATTTAGGTAACACTGAGAGATCATGTGGGATTACTAGAGGTGACATGTGCTGTGCAGTAATATAACATAACCTGTGCATACATTTAGGTAACACTGAGATCATGTGGTATTACTAGAGGTGACATGGGCAGTGCAGTAATATAACATCGCCTGTGCATACATTTAGGTAACACTGAGATCATGTGGGATTACTAGAGGTGACATGGGCTGTGCAGTAATATAACATCGCCTGTGCATACATTTAGGTAACACTGAGATATCATGTGGGATTACTAGAGGTCACATGGGCTGTGCAGTAATATAACATCGCCTGTGCATACATTTAGGTAACACTGAGAGATCATGTGGGATTACTAGAGGTCACATGGGCTGTGCAGTAATATAACATCGCTTGTGCATACATTTAGGTAACACTGAGAGATCATGTGGGATTACTAGAGGTCACATGGGCTGTGCAGTAATATAACATCGCCTGTGCATACATTTAGGTAACACTGAGAGATCATGTCCACTGTGAGAGCACATCCAGTTGAAAAGGACGTGAGTGGAATCTTCCGAACTGAAGCGCCACCATTGTGCCTAAGAGGCGAATGCACAAATGTACCGAGACTGTGCATGGCTTGAGCACTAATTGTACCAGATGACGAATAATCTGTACTTTCTGTTCTGGTAGGTAAATTCTTAGATTTACCGTATCGAGAATCATACCTAGGAATTGAAGTCATTGAGACGGAATTAGATGTGATTTCTTGAAGTTGACAATACAACCGTGCTGAACTAGTACATTGTATGTTAGCAACGCATGTTGGAGGAGCATCTGTTAAGACGGAGCTTTGATGAGCAGATCGTCCAAGTACGGAACTATTATTACTCCCAGGGATCTGAGATGAGCTATCATCACAGACATCACTTTGGTGAATACCCAAAGAGCTGACGAGAAGCCAAACGGTAGAGCCTGAAACTGGTTATGGTTCTGCCGTATTGCAAAACGCAACAACCTCTGATGAGGTGGCCAAATCGGAATGTGTAAGTACGCATCCTTAAAATCTTGCGTAATCATGAATTCCTCTGGCTCTAAACCTGCAATTACTGACCGCAGAGATTCCATCTTGAATCTGTAGTAAGTGACGTACTGATTGAGACCCTTTAAGTTCAATATTGGCCTGACGGAGCCATCCGGCTTTGGTACCACAAACAGACTGGAATAATAACCCTGACCTTGTTGTTGTACAGGGACCGGAATCAAAATTGCTGAATCCAGCAGGGACTGAATGGCAATTTGCAGAACCGCCCTCTTGTCGTCCAACAGAGGCAGTCCTGTCTTGAAAAACCGCAGTGGCGGGAGACAGTCGAACTCTATTTTGTAACCTTTAACACTAAATTGCGGATCCACCCATCTGTGGATGTCTGGAACCACACCAAATGGAATGTCTGAAGGTGTGCTCCCACAATTGGAGATCTGAGATGGGCTGGGATCCCGTTATAGCACTGGCTTGTCGGTGACCTTAGCATCCTGACGACTGGTGTTGGTTTGTTGGAAACCACGTGCTCGTCTACCAGGCGTGGCTGTTCCTTTACCTCGGCCTCGAAAGGGCTGAGGTCTAAAGGATTTGAACGCCAGGCCAGAGTATTTCCGTCTAGGTACTGTTGGAGGCAATGGTAGGAAAACAGACTTTCCTCCAGTGGCCTCAGAAATCCATTTGTCCAATTCAGGACCAAACAACTTCTCACCACCATAAGGTAACACCACTATACTTCATTTGACCTCTGCCTCTGCTTGCCAAGAACGCAGCCAGAGTGCTCGTCGTGCTGTAACTAGCGACGATGAAAGGCGAGAAGTGAGCTGACAGACGTCAGTAGAAGCTGTACATAGATACTCAGCAGCTTCACAGATTTGGTCAGCGAGAAGTATAAGGTGATCGTCATGTAAGGCAAACTTGAGTTCTGTTATCCATACCATTAGCGCCTTAGTTACCTAAATGCCAACCAACCCAGGTCTAAGCAACACTCCTGCTGCTATATACATGGATTTTAGCATAGCTTCTATTTCACGGTCTGAAGGGTCTTTAAGCGTAGTAACAGTTGGTACTGGTATGGTTAATTTCTTCGTAACTTTTGACACAGACGAATCCACCAATGGCGAATTCTCCCATGTAGATGTCACAGACTCTGGAAACGGGTAACTGGACTTAAATCTGCGAGGTGTAGAAAACCCTGTTTAACCATCTTATTAAGAGATTCTGAAACAGGAAAACACATTGGAGATCTCTGTCGTTTAGTAAAGATGACTTCATCATTTGTCAGAGGCTCCTCAGTTTCTGTAAACTTCAGAGACTGACGTACCGCTCTGATGAGATTATCAATGTCTGGGCTGTCAAAATCTTCAGTATCTGACTGCTGGTCCACCACGCCCTCCTCACCGTCATCTTGCGCAGTGAGGTCAGGCATAGAATCATCAGAATGCAACATAGCAGAAACTGGTAAATCATAAGACAAATTCAATTTTTCCCTTCTATCCAAAATGGACTTGGACCTTTGGCAAGGCTGAGACCCCTCCGGTAGTTATGGCGGTCTCACCCTAGACTCAGATCTTGCCGCTTCCTGCACTTGTCGAGCGGTGGGCAATTCTGATTGCAACCCAGCCATGACATCTGTTAGCATAGCCCATGGAGGGTTCGGAAATGAAACCGGCTTTGAAACCGGAGCGGAAATCGTATTAGTAGCTGAAATTACAAAACATACTGTACATGTGGTAGACCCTTCCGGTAACACACTCTTACAGACATTGCAGTGAAACTGCTTTTTAGTTTTTGCTGGTGCCTTACTCATTATGCAGACAGACAATACAATATACAAAGACAGACAACTTGCACGACTCAGTAAAATAGTACTAAGGAGTGTCTATATATATGTGTATATATATATATATATATATATATATATATATATATATATATATATATATATATCTGGGCAAGTGCAGTGCACGTGGCCAGTATTATATGAAATCTGATCCCAAACAGGATTGAACAGGAAGCATGGTTAAAATGGCCCCCATGCCATGCTTACACTAATAATCACAGGTCAGGTTATAACACACATTTAAAGTCTACAACCTGTAACCAACTGCATTAAAAAGCAACCCTGTTAATATAGGCTTAAAAGCCAATGTAATTATACCACAACCCCTGCAGCCTTGCCTTTCCATGTAAACATACTCTCTCCACCCCTTTGCAGCCGCACTGCTGTGAGAAGACTCGTCCCCCCTCCCCACTGTACTCCAGGTACCGTCGTGAACCGGAGATCTTGAAGGGAGCCACTACGCTCCCTACCCTGTTGCCGCCATCTTCACATCGGCTCCACGCTTGCCAGGGGCCGATGACTCTTCAGCTCTGCAAGGGGTTGGCGGCATGCTGCTGGGGTGAGCGTTCCCCTGCGGCTGGCAGCGATCTATCCCCTCTGGATCTCAGTGTCCAGTCAGCGGAGATAGTGGCTCAGACCCCGCAGGGCGGACACTGCTCCCCCAATCAGTCCCTCCTTGCAGGGAGGATGTTGCCAGCAGCCTCCCTGTAATAAAACAAACTCTAAAAACTTTTTTACTAAAGAAGCTCAGTAGAGCATCCTCTAGAACGTAAGAGAACAGTGGTTTATATACAGACCGGCGTGTGCTAATAGTGACACTCTCAGGGCATGTAATACCACAGGCTGATGTACTGCTAGCACACAGTATGGCTGCTGGTGACACACAGTGACATGATGTGAGGGGAGAGCAGGAGTATAATAGGGGCTGATGTCTCCTGATGTATGAGATACACCAGAGAGTGTGGGGAGGAGACTGGTCAGATCTCTGGGCTGGTAACACACAGTGACATGATGTGAGGAGGAGTATAATAGGGTCTGATGGCTCCTGATGTATAAGATACACCAGAGAGTGTGGGGAAGAGACTGGTCAGATCTATGGCTGGTAACACACAGTGACATGATGTGAGGAGGAGAGCAGGAGTATAATAGGGGCTGATGTCTCCTGATGTATGAGATACACCAGAGAGTGTGAGGAGGAGACTGGTCAGATCTCTGGGCTGGTAACACACACATTGACATGATGTGAGGTGGAGAGCAGGAGTATAATAGGGGCTGATGGCTTCTGACTTCCCCACTGGGAAAATACATATTCCTCATTAGTTTGTACTGACAGAGGGTGTAGGATAAGAGATTGTTGTAGTGACTGAGCAAGGAGAATATGTGACTCTTTTCTGTAATAAGTGTTTATTACTCACCTGTGCTGATATATGTAGGGATTTCCTCCTCCTTACACTGCTGATCACCCCTCACATACGTCTCTTCTTCTCCCTCTATATCTTCTGCCTTTATATCAGTCACATATGTCTCTTCTTCTCCCTCTATATCTTCTGCCTTCATATCAGTCACATACGTCTCTTCTTCTCCCTCTATATCTGCTGCCTTTATATCAGTCACATACGTCTCTTCTTCTCCCTCTACATCTTCTGCCTTTATATCAGTTACATATGTCTCTTCTTCTCCCTCTACATCTTCTGCCTTTATATCAGTCACATACATCTCTTCTTCTCTCTCTGTATCTTCTGCCTTTATATCAGTCACATACGTCTCTTCTTCTCCCTCTGTATCTTCTGCCTTTATATCAGTCACATACGTCTCTTCTTCTCCCTCTATATCTTCTGCCTTTATATCAGTCACATACGTCTCTTCTTCTCCCTCTATATCTTCTATTTTAATATCAGACAGACGTTCTACCTAAAAAAAACAAAAAACATTATAATGACATTTGCATACAGTCAGACTAGACTGAGGTGAAACAGTATAATATCAGTGTATAAGACACACAGCTCCTCTACAGATCATATAGTGATGGTCACTTTGGTATATTGGGGAGACCCTAAATCCCACCTACCTGATCCTCCTGTGGGATCCTGTGATTCTCCTCTGTACAATCCTGGGAATACAGAGGATGGGGACATCTCTCTGGGGTATCACTGTTACTGGGCCCATCTGTAGGAGACACACAGTGACTGAGTGTATATATGTGATTATCAGATGATGTGTGTATATAGGGGCCCCCATACCTGCTCTCCCCTGTACAATACAGGACAGTCTCCTCTTACCGAGTGATGTGAGGGGCCAGTGATTCTCCATCATCACGTCCTTGTATAGACCCCTGTGTTCTTCCATATACTCCCCCTCCTGCATGAAGACATAGACAGTGACATCCTGACACCTTATAGACACCTGACACACACACAGTGATACAGTCATCACCCAGACACGTCCCCCTGGTGTTACTGTATAATGCCCCATTCCCAGCAGTCACCTCTCCAGTCATCACCCAGACACATCCCCTGGTGGTACTGTATAATGCCTCATTCCCAGCAGTCACCTCTCCAGTCATCACCCAGACACATCCCCTGGTGTTACTGTATAATGTCCCATTCCCAGCAGTCACCTCTCCAGTCATCACCCAGACACATCCCCTGGTGTTACTGTATAATGTCCCATTCCCAGCCGTCACCTCTCCTGTCATCACCCAGACACATCCCCTGGTGTTACTGTATAATGTCCCATTCCCAGCAGTCCCATCTCCAGTCATCACCCAGACACATACCCTGGTGTTACCGTATAATGTCCCATTCCCGGCAGTCACCTCTCCAGTCATCACCCAGACACGTCCCCTGGAGTTACTGTATAATGCCGCATTCCCAGCAGTCACCTCTCCAGTCATCACCCAGACACCCCCCGGTGTTACTGTATAATGTCCCATTCCCAGCAGTCACCTCTCCCGTCATCACCCAGACACATTCCCTGGTGTTACTGTATAATGCCCCATTCCCAGCAGTCACCTCTCCAGTCATCACCCAGACACGTCCCCCGGTGTTACTGAATAATGCCCCATTCCCAGCAGTCACCTCTCCAGTCATCACCCAGACACCCCCCGGTGTTACTGTATAATGTCCCATTCCCGGCAGTCACCTCTCCAGTCATCACCCAGGCACGTCCCCTGGAGTTACTGTATAATGTTCCATTCCCAGCAGTCACCTCTCCTATCAGGAGCTGAATGATCTTGTTGGTGAGTTCCAGGATCTTCTGGTCACTGTGTCTCTCATGTATCAGTGAGTGAGGTGGATGCACTGTGATGGGGCTCTATGTCCTGCTTAGTCCTCCTGACACAGGAGGACGGCTGCTGGGTGTCTCATACTTACAGAATGTCTTCTTCACTACTGTGTAACCCTGCGAAATGGAGAAGACATCAATATCTCTGTAAAAACTCCCAGATACCCACACCTCCCCGGTCATGTCCCTGTATTATTCCTATAGATATAAGTGACGTCACTGTGACACTCCCAGATACGTGCACCTCCCCAGTCATGTCATAATATTATTATTATAGATATAAGTGATGTCACTATCATGCTCTTAGACCAGCTCTCCTCACCAGTCATGTCCCTGTATTATTACTATAGATATAGGTGATATCACAGTGACACTCATAGATCCCCTCACCTCCCCAGTCATGTTCCTGTATTATTACTATAGATATGTGATGTCACTGTTATGCTACCAGATCCCCTCAACTCCCCAGTCATGTCCCTGTATTATTTCTATAGGTATAAGTGATGTCACTGTGACACTACCTGGTCCCCCTCACCTCCCCAGTCATGTCCCTGTATTACTACTATTGATTTAAGTGATGTCACTGTGACATTCCCAGATCCCCTCACCTCCCCATTCATGTCTCTGTATTAATACTATAGATATAAGTGATGTCAAAGTGACACTACCAGACATATAATAATATAATTGATGTCACTGTGATGCTCCCAGATACCCTCACCTCCCCAGTCATGTCCCTGTATTATTTATGTATATATATATATATATATATATATAACGTCAGAGTGACTATCCCAGACCCTCTCACCTCCCCAGTCCTGTCCCTGTCTTATTACTATAGATATAAGTGATGTCACTGTGACACTCCCAGATCTCATCACCTTACCAGTCAAGTCCCTGTATTATTAATATAGATATAAGTGATGTCACTGTAAAACTCCCATATCTCCTCACCTCCCCAGTCAAGTTCCTGTATTATTACTATAGGTATAAGTGATATCACTGTGACATTCCAAGGTGTGTGATATACATTTGCTTCATACTGCTCCAATTATCATCTGTTACACATGCCAGGGATATTATGGTCTCTGCTTTAATATATCCTAGAATTTAAGCAATATTTTCAATCCCCACAATTACATATAATAATAATAATAATAATAATAATAATAATAATAATAATAATAACGACACTAAAGGATGCGCCCCAGTATAAAAATAATAACATGTCTTTATTAACAGGACACCACAGATTGCTCCTCCCGTACAATAATAATAATAACAGGACACCACAGGCTACTTACCCTGTATAATAATAACAGGAAACCACAAGCGGCTTCTCCTGTATAATAATAATAATAATTACAGGACACCAAATGCTACTGCTCCCTCTGTATAATAATAATAATAATAATAATAATAATAATAATAATATTAATAACTGGGTTCCACAGGCTGCCCCTCCTGTATAATAATAATAATGACTGGATTCCACAGGCTGCTCCTCTTGTATTATAATAATAACAGGACACCAAAGGCTGCTACTCATGTATTATAATAATAACAGGACACCAAAGGCTGCTCCCCCTGAATAATAATAATAATAATAATAATAACAGAACACCAGAGACTGTTCCCCCTGTATAATAATAATAATAATAATAATAATAATAATAATATAACAACAACAACAAGACACCACAGGCTGCTCCCTCTGTATAAAAATAACAACAACAAGACACCACAGGCTGCTTCCCCTGTATAATAATAATAACAACAACAAGACACCACAGGCTGCTTCCCCTGTAAAATAATAATAATAACAACAATAGGACACCACAGGCTGTTTCCCTGTATTATAATAATAATAATAATAATAATAATACTAATAAGAGGACACCAAAAGCTACTCCCCCTGAATAATAATAACAACAACAACAGGACACTACAGGCTGCTCCCCCTGTATAATAATAACAACAACAGGACACCACAGGTTGCTCCCCCTGTATAATAATAATAATAATAATAATAATAATAATAATAATAATAATAACAGGACACCACTGGCTGCTCCTCCTGTATAATAATAATAATAACAGGACACCACAGAATGCTCCTCCTGTATAATAATAATAATAATAATAATAATAATAATAATAATAACAATAATAATAAAATAACAGGACACCACAGGTTGCTCCCCTTGTATAATAATAATAATAATAATAATAATAATAATAATAATAATAATAATAATAACAATAACAACAGGACACCACTGGCTGCTCCTCCTGTATAATAATAATATCAGGACACCACAGAATGCTCCTCCTGTATTATAATAATAATAATAATAATAATAATAATAAAATAACAGGACACCACAGGCTGCTTCCCCTGTTTAATAACAGGACACAAAAAGAAATAAATCTGCACAGAATATAACAATTATTTTACAATGAATTAGAAGTATTATCGTTAAACCAACATGAAAGCCTACTAGAATGATACATTCAGGAAACGGTTGGTGGTGCTCCCGGAAAATAGTTATGACAACTATGAAACAACAAAGTATGGTCCTTTAAAGAGAACAAAGGACCAAAAAAAAGCAACTATAAGCCTTTTCCTGGGCACACTTGAAAACTTGAAATTTTTTGGGGAAATGATGAAATTATTAAGACATAACTTTTATTAATGTATACTTTAAGAGAAGACGAGAGCTGGCATCAATAATTAAAGAACATGGGTGTTCACGTGTACTAATGTACCTGTTATGGGCAGAATAATGATTTAAGTGAGCGAAAATAAATAAAACCTCATTCACAAAGATAAATCATACAGATCCTCTATGATCGGATTTTTATATGAGTGAGGTCACTACCTCGAGTCCGATATACAGGTACACCACCGATTTTCTGGCAACCGATGATCCGGAACCTCTTTTAATCCGGTCAATTTTGATTTGTCCGGATTAAAGGGGGTTAGGGACATCCTTTAATCTGGAACATTTTCTGTGCATGGGCGTAACACGCAATACGCGCAAGTGTCAGTGGGTACAACTTCCACGGACACTGCAGGTGACACAGCAAGCATCAGTGGGGCTGTTATGGCGTCCACATGGGCCGAACACACAGCCTGAGCCTGATCCCTGTTTTGCCTATAAACAGTTTTGCATACACTATTGTGTTTATTCATTAATTAATATACTGTAGCATATATTTTACTATTTATTGCTTTAGAAATGTTCTGAAGGTGCAAAATTAGATTCCCACCGTTAATCCGGCAAAATCGATAATCCGGCACGGCACTGGAACCGAGGATTTCCCGGAAAATCGGTAGTATACCTGTAATCTGATAAATGCTGTAACCTGTGACCAGGTTAATGCACTGGGTTCCAAAGTGTTTTAACTGCTGGAGAGTAAAATACCTACGTACCTAGTATTCCCTGGTGGTTCCCCATCCAGGTACTGACCAGGTCCTGCAGTGCTTGGGTTCCAAGATCAGAAGAAAATACAAACTCCCTCTCCCACCAGCCCAGGAAGAGGTTGGCGTACATCGGGGCACAAGCTGCCCCATCGCTGTTCCTCTTACCTGGGTGTAGAAGAGGTTGTTGATACTACCGCTTAGATGCCAAGGTCATGTTTGATGCTTGTATATAACGCCTCAACATCAAGGCTCATGAGGAGATGTGTTTCTTCCAAATGTATATCACTGATCTTTCTGAGGACATCAGTTGTATCACTGGTATATGATGGGAGTTCCAAAACGTAGTCCCTAAGATGTGTGTCCAAAAAATAAGAATTTACTTACCGATAATTCTATTTCTCGGAGTCCGTAGTGGATGCTGGGGTTCCTGAAAGGACCATGGGGAATAGCGGCTCCGCAGGAGACAGGGCACAAAAAAGTAAAGCTTTACTAGGTCAGGTGGTGTGCACTGGCTCCTCCCCCTATGACCCTCCTCCAGACTCCAGTTAGGTACTGTGCCCGGACGAGCATACACAATAAGGGAGGCATTTTGAATCCCGGGTAAGACTCATACCAGCCACACCAATCACACCGTACAACTTGTGATCTAAACCCAGTTAACAGTATGATAACAGAAAGAGCCTCTTAAAGATGGCTCCTTAAACAATAACCCTAATTAGTTAACAATAACTATGTACAAGTATTGCAGATAATCCGCACTTGGGATGGGCGCCCAGCATCCACTACGGACTCCGAGAAATAGAATTATCGGTAAGTAAATTCTTATTTTCTCTATCGTCCTTGTGGATGCTGGGGTTCCTGAAAGGACCATGGGGATTATACCAAAGCTCCCAAACGGGCGGGAGAGTGCGGATGACTCTGCAGCACCGAATGAGAGAATTCCAAGTCCTCTTTTGCCAGGGTATCAAATTTGTAGAATTTTACAAACGTGTTTTCCCCCGACCACGTAGCTGCTCGGCAGAGTTGTAATGCCGAGACCCCTCGGGCAGCCGCCCAAGATGAGCCCACCTTCCTTGTGGAATGGGCCTTAACAGATTTAGGCTGTGGCAGGCCTGCCACAGAATGTGCAAGTTGAATTGTGCTACAAATCCAACGAGCAATCGACTGCTTAGAAGCAGGTGCTCCCAACTTGTTGGGTGCATACAGTATAAACAGCGAGTCAGATTTTCTGACTCCAGCCGTCCTTGAAATGTATATTTTTAAGGCTCTGACAACGTCCAACAACTTGGAGTCCTCCAAGTCGCTAGTGGCCGCAGGCACCACAATAGGTTGGTTCAGGTGAAATGCTGACACCACTTTAGGAAGAAAATGCGGACGAGTCCGCAGTTCTGCCCTATCCGAATGGAAAATTAGATAAGGGCTTTTATAAGATAAAGCCGCCAATTCAGATACTCTCCTGGCAGAAGCCAGGGCCAGTAACATAGTCACTTTCCATGTGAGATATTTCAAATCCACCTTTTTCAATGGTTCAAACCAATGGGATTTGAGGAAATCTAAAACTACATTTAGATCCCACGGTGCCACCGGAGGCACCACAGGAGGCTGTATATGCAGTACTCCTTTGACAAAAGTCTGGACCTCAGGGACTGAGGCCAATTCTTTTTGGAAGAATATTGACAGGGCCGAAATTTGAACCTTAATAGATCCCAATTTGAGACCCATAGACAATCCTGATTGCAGGAAATGTAGGAAACGACCCAGTTGAAATTCCTCCGTCGGAACACTCCGATCCTCGCACCACGCGACATATTTTCGCCAAATGCGGTGATAATGTTTCACGGTGACTTCCTTCCTTGCCTTAATCAAGGTAGGAATGACTTCTTCTGGAATGCCTTTCCCTTTTAGGATCTGGCGTTCAACCGCCATGCCGTCAAACGCAGCCGCGGTAAGTCTTGAAAGAGACAGGGACCCTGTTGGAGCAGGTCCCTTCTCAGAGGTAGAGGCCACGGTTCGTCCGTGAGCATTTCTTGAAGTTCCGGGTACCAAGTCCTTCTCGGCCAATCCGGAACCACTAGTATTGTTCTTACTCCTCTTTGCCGTATAATCTTCAATACCTTTGGTATGAGCGGCAGAGGAGGAAACACATATACTGACTGGTACACCCAAGGAGTTACCAGCGCGTCCACAGCTATTGCCTGTGGATCTCTTGACCTGGCGCAATATTTGTCCAGTTTCTTGTTGAGGCGAGACGCCATCATGTCTACAATTGGTCTTTCCCAACGGTCTATTAACATGTGGAAGACCTCTGGATGTAGACCCCACTCTCCCGGATGAAGATCGTGTCTGCTGAGGAAGTCTGCTTCCCAGTTGTCCACGCCCGGGATGAACACTGCTGACAGTGCTATCACGTGATTCTCCGCCCAGCGAAGAATCTTGGCAGCTTCTGCCATTGCACTCCTGCTTCTTGTGCCGCCCTGTCTGTTTACATGGGCGACCGCCGTGATGTTGTCCGACTGAATCAACACCGGCTTTCCTTGCAGGAGAGGTTCCGCCTGGCTTAGAGCATTGTAGATTGCTCTTAGTTCCAGAATGTTTATGTGAAGAGACTTTTCCAGGCTCGTCCATACTCCCTGGAAGTTTCTTCCTTGTGTGACTGCTCCCCAGCCTCTCAGGCTGGCGTCCGTGGTCACCAAGATCCAATCCTGAATGCCGAATCTGCGGCCTTCTAATAGGTGAGCCTTCTGCAACCACCACAGAAGAGACACCCTTGTCTTTGGTGACAGGGTTATTCGCAGGTGCATCTGAAGATGTGACCCTGACCATTTGTCCAACAGATCCCTTTGGAAAATTCTTGCATGGAATCTGCCGAATGGAATTGCTTCGTAAGAAGCCACCATTTTCCCCAGGACTCTTGTGCATTGATGCACTGACACCTTTCCTGGTTTTAGGAGGTTCCTGACCAGGTCGGATAACTCCTTTGCTTTTTCCTCGGGAAGGAAAACCTTTTTCTGAACCGTGTCCAGAATCATTCCTAGGAACAGCAGACGAGTTGACGGGATTAATTGGGATTTTGGAATATTCAGAATCCACCCGTGTTGTCTTAGCACCTCTTGAGATAGTGCTAATCTTGTCTCCAGCTGTTCTCTGGACCTTGCCCTTATTAGGAGATCGTCCAAGTATGGGATAACTAATACGCCTTTTCTTCGAAGAAGAATCATCATCTCGGCCATTACCTTGGTAAAGACCCGAGGTGCCGTGGACAATCCGAACGGCAGCGTCTGAAACTGATAGTGACAGTTTTGAACAACGAACCTGAGGTACCCCTGGTGTGCGGGGTAAATCGGAACGTGGAGATACGCATCCTTGATGTCCAAGGATACCATAAAGTCCCCTTCTTCCAGGTTCGCTATCACTGCTCTGAGTGACTCCATCTTGAACTTGAACTTTTTTATGTAGAGGTTCAAGGACTTCAGATTTAAAATAGGTCTTACCGAGCCATCCGGCTTCGGTACCACAAATAGAGTGGAATAATACCCCCTCCCTTGTTGTAAGAGGGGTACTTTGACTATCACCTGCTGAGAGTACAGCTTGTGAATGGCCTCCAAAACCGTCTCCCTTTCGGAGGAGACGGTTGGTAAAGCAGACTTCAGGAAACGATGAGGAGGATCTGTCTCTAATTCCAACCTGTACCCCTGAGATATTATCTGCAGGATCCAGGGGTCTACCTGCGAGTGAGCCCACTGCGCGCTGTAATTTTTGAGACGGCCGCCCACTGTCCCCGAGTCCGCTAGAGAGGCCCCAGCGTCATGCTGAGGTTTTTGCAGGAGCCGGGGAGGGCTTCTGTTCCTGGGAAGGAGCTGCCTGTTGGTGTCTCTTCCCTCTGCCTCTGCCTCGTGGCAGGTACGACAAGCCCTTTGCTCTCTTATTTTTGTAGGAGCGAAAAGGCTGCGGTTGAAAGGTCGGTGCCTTTTTCTGTTGGGGAGTGACTTGAGGTAAAAATGTGGATTTCCCGGCAGTAGCCGTGGCCACCAAGTCTGATAGACCGACTCCAAATAACTCCTCCCCTTTATACGGCAAAACTTCCATATGACGTTTTGAATCCGCATCGCCTGTCCACTGTCGTGTCCATAATGCTCTTCTGGCTGAAATGGACATAGCACTTACTCGTGATGCCAGTGTGCAGATATCTCTCTGTGCATCACGCATATAGATAAATGCATCCTTTATTTGTTCTAACGACAGCAAAACATTGTCCCTATCTAGGGTATCAATATTTTCAATCAGGGATTCTGACCAAACTACTCCAGCACTGCACATCCAGGCAGTTGCTATAGCTGGTCGTAGTATAACACCTGCATGTGTGTATATACTCTTTTGGATACCTTCCATCCTCCTATCTGATGGATCCTTAAGTGCGGCCGTCTCAGGAGAGGGTAACGCCACTTGTTTAGATAATCGTGTTAGCGCCTTGTCCACCTTAGGGGGTGTTTCCCAGCGCGCCCTAACCTCTGGCGGGAAAGGGTATAATGCCAATAACTTCTTTGAAATTATCAACTTTTTATCAGGGGCAACCCACGCTTCATCACACACGTCATTTAACTCTTCTGATTCAGGAAAAACTGTTGGTAGTTTTTTCACACCATACATAATACCCTGTTTTACGGTATCTGTAGTATCAGCTAAATTTAACGTCTCCTTCATTGCCAAAATCATATAACGTGTGGCCCTACTGGAAAATACGTTTGAATTTCCACCGTCGTCACTGGAATCAGTGCCTGTGTCTGGATCTGTGTCGACCGACTGAGGCAAAGGGCGTTTTACAGCCCCTGACGGTGTTTGGGGCGCCTGGACAGGCATTAATTGATTGTCCGGCCGCCTCATGTCCTCAACCGACTGTTTAAGTGAAGTGAGACTATCACGTAATTCCACAAATAAAGGCATCCATTCTGGTGTCGACCCCCTGGGGGGTGACATCTGCATATTTGGCAATTGCTCCGCCTCCACACCAATATCGTCCTCATACATGTCGACACACACGTACCGACACACACAGCAACCACACAGGGAATGCTCTAATGAAGACAGGACCCACTAGCCCTTTTGGGGAGACAGAGGGAGAGTCTGCCAGCACACACCAAAAAGCGCTATATATGACAGGGATAGCCTTATTATAAGTGCTCCCTTATAGCTGCTTTATATATATATATATAATATAGCCATTAATCTTGCCCCCCCTCTCTGTTTTACCCTGTTTCTGTAGTGCAGTGCAGGGGAGAGACCTGGGAGCCGTCCTGACCAGCGGAGCTGTGACAGAAAATGGCGCCGTGTGCTGAGGAGATAGGCCCCGCCCCTTTTTCGGCGGGCTCTTCTCCCGCTATTATTTGAGTTAGGCAGGGGTTAAATATCTCCATATAGCCTCTGTGGGCTATATGTGAGGTATTTTTAGCCTTTAGTAAGGTTTTTATTTGCCTCTCAGAGCGCCCCCCCCCAGCGCTCTGCACCCTCAGTGACTGCCGTGTGAAGTGTGCTGAGAGGAAAATGGCGCACAGCTGCAGTGCTGTGCGCTACCTTATGAAGACTGAGGAGTCTTCAGCCGCCGATTTTGGACCTCTTCTATCTTCAGCGTCTGCAAGGGGGCCGGCGGCGCGGCTCCGGTGACCATCCAGGCTGTACCTGTGATCGTCCCTCTGGAGCTAGTGTCCAGTAGCCAAGCAGCAAATCCACTCTGCACGCAGGTGAGTTTACTACTTCTCCCCTAAGTCCCTCGTTGCAGTGATCCTGTTGCCAGCAGGACTCACTGTAAAATAAAAAACCTAAACTAAACTTTCTCTAAGCAGCTCTTTAGGAGAGCCACCTAGATTGCACCCTTCTCGTTCGGGCACAAAATCTAACTGGAGTCTGGAGGAGGGTCATAGGGGGAGGAGCCAGTGCACACCACCTGACCTAGTAAAGCTTTACTTTTTTGTGCCCTGTCTCCTGCGGAGCCGCTATTCCCCATGGTCCTTTCAGGAACCCCAGCATCCACAAGGACGATAGAGAAATGTGCAGGCTCTTTCTAGCAGGCCGCCGTTTCCTGAGACTATGGGCCGACCAGGGGAGTCCCGGAGATCCTTGTGGACCTTTGTTAAAAGGTCAAATGTAGGTACTCGAGGATTATCTACCGTTAGATAGTCCTGCTCTGACTTGGTTATAGTGCCTTCGTGATATGCCCTGTTTATGATATTAATATAGAGTTTAGTGTACCTTTCTGTAGGGTCAAAAATACTCTTCTGGTAGCATGATTGGTCGTCCAGTTGTTTCTTGGCTTGTTTGAGATATAATTCTGTTGGCCAGATCACAACATTTCCTCCTTTATCCGACGGTTTCAGAACTACGTCGGTCCAGGTTTTGATCTCCTGGAACGCCCTCCGTTCGTTCGGTATCAGATTATCTGCAGGGTGACGTTATTTCTTATTCAGATATAATCTGTCCAGATCCCGAGTAACCAAGTTCGGGAAAACTTTACCCTCTGGGCATAAGGAATCCTTGGGAAAAAAGATGGATTTTTTCTTCAGCAAGGGTCTCGTTTGTTGTGTAGTGGGAATTGATTCGTTAGGGTCAGCAAGTTCCTCCAATGTCGCCAGAGCTAGCCTTTCTTGTGACGATAGCTTTTCCAAGTCAGATGTTCCTGTTCTCTCTGTAAAAATTTTTGTTAATAATAATTTCCGTACAAAAAGTTGTAATTTCCGGTTTGCTCACTGTACTAGATCCAGGTCTTTATCTCTTACCCATCCTACATATCTAACTCTTTCCCCCCCACACTTTTTCAGAATCCCCTAATTATCCATTTTGGTAATTAATTTTTATTATCTATCTTTTTTCCTTTTTCCCCTCCTCCTTTTCTCCCCCCTAACAACCCCCTTCCCCCCCACCTTTCCCTTTCTTTCCCCCCACCCCCTTTTTCCCAAACCCCCCCCCCTGTAGGTACATCACACCTACAATTCCTCGGGATTTAATATAAATAACCATATCTTGCTCCTAATAAATGACACCTAATCTGACATGTATTCATAACCTGCAATCCCCTGTAATTGATACGTTTCACTTTATACTCACCATACAATTTTTTTTTATTTTATCTCATATTTCCCCCTTTTTTGTTTTATTAATTTTTTCCTTTTTAAGTTGTATTTTTTATTCTTATTTCATATATATTAATTTTCAATATAGGATTTACTATCCTCATTTTCTGTTCTCCAAACTTAATCAGTTTAGCTGGATAACAATTTAATTATACTCTTAATGATATACTGCTTAATCAATTAGTTCTAATTTGTTGAAATCTATTCTCAACCTCAGGTGATGTAGCTAACTTAGATGCTTTCCCTACCTCTCCCACTAAGTGATAGGCTGCGCCCTTACATAAATACTGGCAGTGGGGAACTCCGAGAGCAGGCGATCATGTGATCAAGCTCTCGGAGCGAAACGTGCGTCACTTCCGGTTCCGGCGCCTGAACTTCCGGTCACACAGACCGCGGCCGCCTCACTCCTCGATTCCTGCACTGTCCACCAGTCTGAGGGTCTCCTGAACAGGTTGGGTAAGGAAACGGGTTCTCCTTGCCCAAACCACAGCTCCCCCGTGTTCTCCCATAAGGTCCACCATATGCTTCCTTGGCTAACAGGTGAAAGCTGATTATCTCCTATTATGTAATGTATTTAGACTCTTATATTTTTTGTGCATAACATCTCTTTTTTGGTGCATGATTACTGGGTAAGGGGTGAGAAAGAGGCTGCAACTGTAATTACTATACTAAAACCAATATCAGAGAATGAATTGTACTGTAGACACTTTTTTTTTTTTATTGTTTTGATTATTGTGGGCACCACAAAGCCCTCCTATTGCTCAGGCTATTTGAGAGCATAACTGCAATAGAGTTTGAGTTTGGGAATCCTAACCCCAAGACCCCACAGTCATTATTACTGCCTCAAATCACCACTGACTAGATCCCTCAGCAACAATCTAGCAATTTATTGTATTAACTTATTGCACAAATATAACCTGGTATTTATTCTGTGATTGACATTCTGGGTCCCAATACAATCGGTCAACGGTGCGCCTAGGAGACAGACTTACCTACGGTCAGACCGCACTGAGTATGCCCAAACTCGTCTGATCTTGGAACCCAAGCACTGCAGGGCCTGGTCAGTACCTGGATGGGGAACCACCAGGGAATACTAGGTAACGTAGGTATTTTACTCTCCAGCAGTTAAAACACTTTGGGGCCCAGTGCATTAACCTGGTCACAGGTTACAGCATTTATCAGATTATATCGGACTCGAGGTAGTGACCTCACTCATATAAAAATCTGATCATAGAGGATCTGTATGATTTATCTTTGTGGATGAGGTTTTATTTATATTCGATCACTTAAATCATTATTCTGCCCATAACAGGTACATTAGTACACGTGAACACCCATGTTCCTTAATTATTGATGCCAGCTCTCGTCTTCTCTTAAAGTATACATTAATAAAAGTTATGTCTTAATAATTTCATAATTTCCCCCAAAAAATTTCAAGTTTTCAAGTGTGCCCAGGAAAAGGCTTATAGTTGCTTTTTTTTGGTCCTTTGTTCTCTTTGAAGGACCATACTTTGTTGTTTCATAGTAACAGGACACCACAGGCTACTCCCCCTGTATAAAAATAATAACAGGACACCACAGGCTGCTCCCCCTGTATTATAATATTATGATTATTATTATTAACAACAACAACAACTGGACACTACAGGCTGCTCCCCCTGTATAATAACAACAACAACAACTGTACACCACAGGCTGCTGCCCCGGTAAAATAATAACAGGGCACCACAGGTTGCTCCCCCTGTATAATAATAATAATAACAGGACACCACAGGCTGCTCCTCCTTTATAATAATAATAACAGGGCACCACAGGCTGCTCCTCCTGTATAATATTAATAACAGGACACCACAGGCTACACCCCTTGTATAATAATAATAATAATAATAATAATAACAACAACATGACACCACAGGCTGCTCACCCTGCATAATAATAACATCAATACACCACAGGCTGCTCCTCCTGTATAATATTAATAACAGGTCACCACAGGCTGCACCCCCTGTATAATAATAATAATAATAACAACATGACACCACAGGCTGCTCACCCTGCATAATAATAACATCAATACACCACAGGCTGCTCCTCCTGTATAATATTAATAACAGGTCACCACAGGCTGCTCACCCTGCATAATAACATCAATACACCACAGGCTGCTCCTCCTGTATAATATTAATAACAGGACACCACAGGCTGCTCACCCTGCATAATAATAACATCAATACACCACAGGCTGCTCCTCCTGTATAATAATAATAACAGGTCACCACAGGCTGCTCACCCTGCATAATAATAACATCAATACACCACAGGCTGCTCCTCCTGTATAATATTAATAACAGGTCACCACAGGCTGCTCACCCTGCATAATAATAACATCAATACACCACAGGCTGCTCCTCCTGTATAATATTCATAACAGGGCACCACAGGCTGCTCACCCTGCGTAATAATAACATCAATACACCACAGGCTGCTCCTCCTGTATAATATTAATAACAGGACACCACAGGCCGCTCCCCCTGTATAATAATATCAGGACACCACAGGCTGCTCCCCCTGTATAGTAATAATATCAGGGCACCACAGGCTGCTCCCCCTGTATATTAATAATAACAGGACACCACAGGCTGCTCCCCCTGTATATTAATAATAACAGGGCACCACAGGCTGCTCCCCCTGTATAGTAATAATATCAGGGTACCACAGGCTGCTCCCCCTGTATATTAATAATAACAGGACACCACAGGCTGCTCCCCCTGTATATTAATAATAACAGGACACCACAGGCTGCTCCCCCTGTATAGTTAGACGCCATTACCTGATCTCCACGGACACTGGGAGGCTGCAGCAGTCGATGAAAACACACTTCCGGTATGTGGAACGCACAATACGGAAGTAAGGTGGAACGCACAGGCTGAAAGTAGTGTATGATTGGCAACGGCTGCTACCTGGTTACTGGCCCCTCCCCTCCTCCACACCACCCACAGCCCAGCACTCTGTAAACCTTCTTACCATACATGTACTCAGTGCAGGAGGCCGGCGGCCATTTTCTTGTAGACCAGACCGGCAGCAGCTGCAGCAGCAATAGGTTTCCTGGCCGTGTAGTGACGTCAGGAGCGGCGGCCATTTTCCCCTGGTCTGAGCTCCGCCTTTCTTCTATCATTCCCACAAGGCAGCAGGAGCAGAGAGCAGCCATTGCTGTGTCTGGCAGCAGGTAATGATATTATTATTATTATTCTATAGGCTGAGCAGCTCTGGTGTCAGGTTCTGTACTACAGGGGGAGCAGCCTCTGGTGCCTTGTTATAGTGCAGCTGGAGCAGCCTCTGGTGCTACATTATCCCTGTACAGGTGGCTGACACTCTAGTGTCCTATTACTGTAATACAGGTGGCGCAGACCCCGCCGTTACCGTAATACAGGTGGCGCAGACCCCGCCGTTACCGTAATAAAGGTGGCGCAGACCCCGCCGCTGCCGTAATACAGGTGGCGCAGACCACGCCGTTCCCGTAATGAAGGTGGCGCAGACCCCGCCGTTACCGTAATACAGGTGGCGCAGACTGTGCCGTTACCGTAATACAGGTGGCGCAGAATCCGCCGTTTCCGTAATACAGGTGGCGCAGACCCTGTCGTTACAGTAACACAGGTGGAGCAGACCCCGGCGTTACCGTAATACAGGTGGCGCAGACCCGCCGTTTCAGTAATATATTTGTCTCAGACCCCGCCATTACCGTAATACAGGTGGTACAGACCACACCATTACCGTATTACAGGTGGCGCGTATCCTTCCGTTACCGTATTACAGGTGGCACAGATCCCACCTTTACCATAATTGTATACACGGGACATTACAGGTGTTGTGTCCAGTGGCATTGTGCTGTACAGGGGGAGTGGCCTGTGTTGTCATAGTATACAGAGGTAGCATCCTGTGCTGTCATAGTATACAGGGGGAGCGGTCTGTGTTGTCATAGTATACAGAGGTAGCATCCTGTGCTGTCATAGTATACAGGGGTAGCGGCCTGTGTTGCCATAATATACCGGGATAACATTTTGTCTTGTCACAGTATACAGGAGGAGCCGCCTGTGTTGAAATAATATACAGGGGTAGCATTCTGTGTTGTCATAATAGACAGGAGGAGCAGCCTGTGACATCCTACTCTACAGGAGGAGGAGCCTATGGTGCCCTGTTGTTGTTATTATTATTATTATACAGGAGGAGCAGCCTGTGGTATCCTGTTATTATTATTGTACAGGGAGAGCAGCCTGTGGTGTCCTGTTATTATTATTATTATTATTATTATTATTATTATTATACAGGGGAAGCAGCCTGTGGTGTCCTATTATTATAATTATACAGGGAGAGCAGCATGTGGTGTCCTGTTATTATACAGGAGGAGCAGCCTGTGGTGTCCTGTTGTTATTATACAGGGGAAGCATTATTATTATTATTATTATTATTATTATTATAGAGGGGGAGTAGCCTGTGGTGTGCAGTTATTGTTGTTATTATTATTTTTATAATACAGGAGGAGCAGCCTTTGTTGTCCTATTATTAATATTATAAAGAAGGAGTAGCTAGTCGTGTCCACTTATTATTATACAGAGGCAGCAGCCTGTGGTGTCCTGTTATTATTATTATTATTATAGAGGGGGAGTAGCCTGTGGTGTGCAGTTATTGTTGTTATTATTATTATTTTTATAATACAGGAGGAGCAGCCTTTGTTGTCCTATTATTAATATTATAAAGAAGGAGTAGCTAGTCGTGTCCACTTATTATTATACAGAGGCAGCAGCCTGTGGTGTTTTGTCATTATTATTATTATTATTATTATTATTATTATTATTATACAGAAGGGAGCGGCCTGTTGTGTCCTATTATTATAATTTTTTTGCAGATGGAGCAGCCTGTGGTGTCATTTTATTATTATTTTAAAGGAAGAGTAGAATGGGGTTTCCTGTTGTTGTTATTAGTATAATACAGGGGGAGCAGGTTTTTGTGTATGGTTATTATTATACAGGGACAGCAGCTTGTGGTGTCCTGGTATTATTATTATTATTATTATTATACATTGGGAGTGGTGGTGATATCACAGTGACATCACTTATATCTATAGTAATAATACAGGAACATGACTGGGGAGATGATGGGGCCTGGGAGCATCACAGTTACATCACTTATATCTATAGTAATAATACAGGGACATGACTGGGGAGGTGAGGGGATCTGGGAGCATCACAGTTACATCACTTATATCTATAGTAATAATACAGGAACATGACTGGGGAGGTGAGGGGATCTGGGAGTGTCACAGTTACATCACTTATATCTACAGTAATAATACAGGGACATGACTGGGGAGGTGAGGGGGATCTGGGAGTGTCACAGTGACATCACTTATATCTATAGTAATAATACAGGGACATGACTGGGGAGGTGAGGGGGATCTGGGAGTGTCACAGTGACATCACTTATATGTATAGTAATAATACAGGGACATGACTGGGGAGGTGAGGGGACGTTGGAATGACACAGTGATTTCACTTATATCTACAGTAATAATACAGGGACATGACAGGGGAGGTGAGGGGATCTGGGAGCATCACAGTGACATCACTTATATCTACAGTAATAATACAGGGACATGACTGGGGAGGTGAGGGGATCTGGGAGAGTCACAGTTACATAACTTATCTGTAGTAATAATACAGGACTAGTGTTCACTCCAGAAATAGTGTTAGGCAGGGTCCTGGACTGCGGTGGCATATGTGTGCGCGTACGGCAAAGTCACGCGCGCATCCGAAAAGGTTCGTTGCCATGTAAAATAGGGTTCGTGGCCATAAAACATAATTTAAGTGGGTGGTGCAGCCCACAGACGTTACTGCAGGGGATGTGGGCGGCCGGCAGCGTCACTGTTGGAGACGTTCCCAGCACCTACGATGTGCTGGGCTTTCCCCAAGCTCTCTCCACTAGCATGAATGGATGCCGTGCGCACGCGCAAGGCATCTTTACATGCTGAGAAGGCAGGAAGCGGACAGCAGTTTTATCAGGATGCCGCAGAAAGGGCAGGACGGATTTTGCCCTTAAAAAATCGGGCAGGGCGTGGCGCCCAGCTAAAACAGCCTATCTTGAACACTAAGGGACATGACTGGGGAGGTGAGGGGATCTCAGAGTGTCACAGTAGCATAATTTATATCTCTAGTAATAATACATGGATTTGACTGGGGAGTTTAGGGGATCTGGGAGCATCATAGTGACATACCTTATACAGGGACATGACTGAGGAGGTGAGGGGGTTTGGGAATGTGACAGTGACATCAGTTATAGATATAGTAATAATACAGGGACATGACTGGGAAGGTGAGGGCATCTGAGAATGTCACAGTGACATCACTTATATCTCTAGTAATAATACAGGGACATAACTGGGGGGTGAGGGGGATCTGGGAGCGTCACAGGGACATCACTTATATCTCTAATAATAATACAGGGACGTGACTGGGGAGGTGAGGGGATCTGGTAGCGTCACAGTGACACCACTATAATAATAATGGGACATGACTGGGGGGTGAGGGGGTCTGGAAGTGTTGCAGTTACATTACATATCTATATTAATAATACAGGGACATGACAGGGAAAGTGAGGGGATCTGGTAGTGTCACAGTGACATCACTAATATCTATAGTAATAATACAGGGACATGACTGGGGGGGTGAGGGGATCTGGGAGTGTCACAGTGACATCACTAATATCTATAGTAATAATACAGGGACATGACTGTGGAGGTGAGGGGATCTGGGAGTGTCACAGTGACATCACTAATATCTATAGTAATAATACAGGGACATGACTGTGGAGGTGAGGGGATCTGGGAGTGTTACAGTGACGTCACTTATATCTGTAGTAATAATACAGGGACATGACTGGGTAGGCGAGGGGGATCTGGGAGCGTCACAATAACATCACTTATATCTATAGTAATAATACAGGGACATGACTGGGGAGGTGAGAGGAACTGGGAGCGTCACAGTGACATTACTTATATCTATAGTAATACAGGGACATGACTGGGGAGGTTAGGGGATCTGGGAGCGTCACAGTGACATCACTTATTTATTTTTCATCCACTAGGGGGCACTGTAGTACTCTTGGGATATGGACAGTGTGTTAGCAGATATAGACACATTTAAATATTTAAATGTGTAACCCTCTTCCCCCCTCCATACTTCCAAGATGCCTCAGTGTTTTTTTTTTTGCCTTCATCAGGGAAGGTCACAACCGGGAGTCATTGCAGGGTTTACTTTTACTTTTTCTAAATATTTTTTCTTGTATCAATCACACTCCCTTCCCAGCTTATTAAGAAGTGTGGGTCCGGGAGTGTGTGCTGCTGTTGTGCAGCGAAGGCTTGTTGGTGCTTAGACAGAGAAGACCCGCTATAGGCCTTCATCAGCGTTAGCTGATTCAGCCATGGCTGCAGGAGCTGATGGAGCTTAGAGAGAAGCCCCGTCAGAACCTCCCCATTACACTGAGGTAAGGAGCGGGTGGTCAGCTTATGCTGCCGCCGCTCTGTTGGACCTGTTTGTTGCTGTGATTGTGGGGCAGTTAGCTCCTGCTGCCGCCCCTCCATGTGCGGGGAACGTGTTTTGCACGAGCTGCTTACTAAGGTATAGCTTTACTGGCTCAATCTCCCCCGCTTCCTGGCTCCCACCAGCGGTCAGACACATACTGCCACTGGGCTCCTGTGTCGCTCCACACCCGCCTGCTCCCTGGCACCAGGCAGCACAGCTCCAAACAGCGCTGCCCTCTACAATCTGCCCCTCTAGACAATTGGGAAGCGGCTCCCAGCAGCGGTCACATAATGCTGCAGCTGGGCACCTGTCAGGCTACATCTCGTGGCTCCAGAGAAGCGGCTCCCGGCAGCGCAGCTCCCAGCAGCGGACAGATCACACTGCTGCCACTGGACGCCCGTCACATCACACATCTACCCCGCTCTCCGGCTTCCACCAGCGCACAGACCACGGTGGGTAGCTGCTGCAGGGCACCGTAACTCAGAGCCGGCACTTGGTATACAATGCGTGGGGGTGTGGGTGGAAGAAGCTAGGCGCGGCTCACTGCTTTAAGCATTGGGGGAGGTCATGGCGGTCCCTAGTTCAGCGGTTCACCTAAATATAAGGGAGGGTGGCCAGGGCTATAAGGGACATAACAGGCTATTAGGCCTAGGTTATGAGTACTTTTGGGGGTACATAGGTTATAGTCAGATGCACATGCTGGGACGCCGTTTTCACACAAAGGTTACACACCTACTTCCTGCTTCTTCCTACAGCAATATGTCAGTCCTACAACACACGGCCACTGGAGGGGGCAGGGGTGTTTAGTAGGTGGCACAGTGACCATCATAGATTTCCTCTATGACACAGTGCGGTGCACGCGGTATTATAGACACTACAGTTATTATCACTGAGTTGTGCGGACGTTGTCTCACTGTATTATTGTCTGTCTGCATGACAATATGAGAAACAGCAGCTTGTCTGTGATAACTGTGAGAATGCCTGATTTGCAGTCAGAGTTGTCCGCTGCCCGAAAAGACCATGAGGCGGCTAAGTCTGATTCACGGATAATACCGTGTGAGCAGCCAATGTGGGCTCAGGATGTTTCTAGAACTTTGCTGGGTTACAAAGTCCATGTATAGTTCAATTTCTAAGAATGGTCATCGTTTGTCTCATAATTACATTCTGACGATTCAACGCCACGTCTGATATCTCAGCATTGGGTCAGGGGTCAGATAGTGAGGTCACTAATAGCCCGAGCTATGATGATCTCATTAGAGCGGTACGCCAGCTGCTAGGTTGCACTGAAACATATGAGGTTTTATTGCTAGCAGACTATGGGCGACTGTGTGTTTTTCATATCTCTTAATAAGCAGTTAATAGAAGCATGGCTAAATCCAGTTAAACACTTTTCTGGGACAACGCGATTTCTGTCTAAATATCTTTTCCCACGGGCTATGACAACTAAATCGCCATCGGTGGAGTCTTCAGTTTCTAAACTTTCACTAAAATTGACTATTCCAGTCCCGGGTGCAGCTACGCTTAAAGACCCCTCGGAGAGTAAGCTGGAGGTCATGCTAAAGTCCATGTATACAGCAACAGGGGTGATGCTTATACCTGTTTAAGTTGGAGTTTGGGTTAACAAGGCTGTAGTTGCATGAAACAGCTCAGGTTAGGCCTACAACAGGGTTTTTCCTCAGACCAGCTTATATTTCTTACCGATCACATTTGTGAATTGGTTGAGTATTTAGGTACGGCTTCGTTGGACGTTGGACAAGTTTGTTCTCGGCTTGCAGCCCAACAGCTGCTGTGGTTGCGTTCTTGACAGGCCGCCATGCAGAGGGACGTGATTTTCAACAAACCACTAACCATCGTCAGGACTCAAGCCAGTGGCATGACGGGCTTCCAGCCCATCTCGGCTCTTCAGTTGTGGGAGCACACCGTCAGAAGTTTCCCTTCGCGTAGTTTCAGACATCACAGATGGGTGGATCCGCAGTTTTGTTTTAAGAGGTTTCAATGAGTTTGATTGTCTATCACCGATGCAGTTTTTCAAGACATGTCTGCCTGTGTCAGCAGACAAGTGGGCAGGTCTGCAGACCGCTGTTCAGTCTCTCGTACATTCAGCAGTTTTGGTTCAGGTTCCAGTACACCAACAAGGTCAAGGGTTTTATTCCAATCTTTTTGTAGTACCAAAGCCGGATGCCTCAGTCAAACCGATATGGAACCTAAAGGGGTTCAATCGGTACGTCACTACACATTCAAGATGGAATCCCTACGGTCAGTGATTGCAGGTTTAGAACCACAGGAATTCATGATTTTGCGGGATCTCAAGGATGCGTACTTACACATTCCAATTTGGCCACCGCATCCGCATCTGGCGTACTTAAGTTTGCAGTACGACAAGCGCCTCGGGTATTCACAAAGGTGATGTCTGTGATGATAGTTCATCTCAGATCCCTGGGAGTGATAATCGTTCCATACTTAAATGACCTTCTCATCAAGGCTTCGTCTCAACAAATTCTTTAACATGCCTTACTGTTGTACAGTGCACTAGTTCAGTATGGTTGGATTGTCAAAGAATTCAGTTTTAGGAATGATTCTGATTACGGTGGATCAATGCATTTACCTGCCACAACAGAAAGTACATGCTATTTGTCATCTAGTACTGCTAGTGCTCAAACCACGGACAGTCTCGGTGCATTTGTGCATTCGACTGGTAAGACAGATGGGGGCATCTTTCAAAACACTCCAGTTCGGAAGATTTCACTCATGTCCCGTTCAACTGGATCTTCTCGCATAGTGATCCGGCTCTCATCTACAAATTCATCAGATGGTTCGCTTGTCTCCAGGACAATATCATGTGGTGATGTTCGGCCCAATTGAGGATTCAAGAAACCTCTCGCATGGCCATGTGACTTTGAGTCCATCCCCTTTTTGTTGATGTATGCAACTTCTGTTGTGTTGTCCGACTGAACCTGAACAGTCTGAAACAGGAGCAAGTGAACTGCCTGACGCAGAGTGTTGTAAATTGCCCTGAGATCCAGGACACTGATTGCCAGTAATCCTGTGATAATGAGCTGCTGAAACTGGCTTCCTAACACGTAACATGGTTGGTATAACCAACTGTGGAACGCCCTCTCGTCTTGAAAGTGGTCTCAACAGCCACCCCGTAAAACGCAGTCGCGCTAAATCGGGGTAAAAGAACGACCCCTTCTGTAGTATAACTTGGAAAACAGTATTTCTCTTAGCCTTAGCTTCGGCAGGGCGTGTTGCACAATTGGGTGCCTTGTCATGCAAGCCACTGTATCTGGTATTTCATACTGACAGAGCGGAACTTTGGACAAATCACGCTTTTCTAAAACAGGTAATATCTTCTTTCATATCAATCAACCAATCACAGTTCCTGTTTTTCAGAAGATTCGGGTACTCCAGTTACTTTGGATGTGGTACGTGCGCTCCGCGTTTATGTAGCCCGAACATCAACTGTACATATAACGATACTTTGTTTGTTCTCTATGATGCAGTCAATATAGGTTGGCCAGCTTCCAAACAGACCTTGGCCAGATAGATTAACCTGACCATTCGTCAGGTACACTTTCATGCTAGTCGATGGGAACGTCATGGGCAGCAGGCCTTAGAGCTTCTACGACGCAACCTTGCCGTGCAATTACATGGCCATCAGTGCACACGTTTGTACGCTTTTACAAGTTTGATAGGTCCCAAGAGTACTCCAGTGACCCCTAGTGGATCAGAAAGAAAACAGGATTTTGATACTTACCAGATAAATCCTTTTCATTGCACCCACAGGGGCACTGGACACCCACCCAGAGCAGTTTCACCTGGCTGGTGGTAAGTTCAGTAGTTCTTATGGTAACACATTTTCACCGACCTGTTCAAATGTGAAGGTGATTGTTATCTATTGTTGTGTCAACTTTCTAATTGTCCGTTATGTATCACTACTCTTGTGGCTCCACATACAAAATCTCAGTGCAGGAAAAAGGTTTGAAGTCTGGAATTGGATAATTCTGATGATGGACGCAAGTCTCAAAGGTTGGGGAGCAGTGGTCCAACATTGTCAGTTTCAGGGTCTATGTTCAGACCGAGAAAGATTACTGTTAACCACTGTCCTGGAACTCTGGGCAATTTACAACGCTCTGCGTCAGGCAGTTCACTTGCTCCTGTTTCAGACTGTTCAGGTTCAGTCAGACAACGCGACAGAAGTCGCATACATCAACAAAAAGGGGATGGTCTCAAAGTCACAAGGCCATGCGAGAGGTTGCTCGAATCCTCAATTGGGCCGAACATCACCACGTGATATTGTTGGCGGTCTTCATTCCAGGAGTGCACAACTGGGAAGCAGATTATCTCAGTCGGCAGGATTTTCCTCCAGGAGAATGGGACTTACATCCAGAAGTGTTCCAGATGTTAGTCCAACGGTGGAGTTACCCAAAGGTGGATCTAATGGCTTCTCGCCACAATCATCAGACAGATATGTGTCCAAAACAAGAGATCCAAAGACAGTGGCAGTGATTGCTCTCACCATAGCGTGGCCGTATAGCCTTGTGTATCTATTTCCATTTCTCCAGCTTCCTCGGTTGCTAAAGTGGATTAAAACGAGAGTCCAAGACCGTCATACTAGTGGCGACTCGTTGGCCTCGGAGAGTGTGGTTCTCGGATCTCCATGGTCTACTCGCAGATGATCCCTGGCTGATCCTGCTATGTCCAGACCTACTACAGCAGGGGTTGTTCCTTTACCCCGATTTAGCGTGGCTGCGTTTTACAGGGTGGCTGTTGAGACTACTTTCAAGATGAGAGGGCATTCCACAGTTGGTTATACCAACCATGTTACGTGCTAGGAAGCCAGTTTCAGCAGCTCATTATCACAGGATTTGGCGAGCGGTTGGTGTGAAGCTAGGATGTTTCCGACATATTCTTTCAAGTTATCCCATCTTTTGCTCTTTTTACAGACGGGGTTAGATGAAGGACTACGTTTCGCGACACTAATGGTGCAGGTCTCTGCCTTGTCAGTTTTCTTTCAAAGGCGTTTCGCTCTTTTGCCAACAGTTCACAATTTCCTGCAAGGTGTCCTTAGAGTTCAACTTCCATTCATTCCACCTACAGCTCCATGGGTCTTGAATGTAGTTTTGCATGTTTTTGCAGTCAAGTTTTGAACCCTTGCAACTCGTGAATGGTAAGTTTATAACATGGAAAACCATGTTTCTCCTAGCCTTAGCTTCAGCAAGGCGTGTTGCACAATTGGGTGCCTTGTCATGCAAGCCACTGTATCTGGTATTTCATACTGACAGAGCGGAACTTTGGACAAATCCTGCTTTTCTACCACAGGTAGTATCTTCTTTCACATCAGACAGCTCTTCCGCCCAAGGGGGAAACTTTGGTACGTCCCAAGAGTACTCCAGTGACCACTAGTGGCTTAGAAAGAAAACAGGATTTTGATACCAGATAAATACTTTTCGTTGCACCCACAGGGGCACTGGACACCCACCCAGGGCAGTTTCGCCTGGCTGGTGGTAAGTTCAATAGTTCTTATGGTAACACATTTTCACAGACTTGTTCAAATGTTAAGGTGATTGTTATCTATTGTCATGTCAACTTTCTAATTGTCTGTTATGTTATGTGTCAACTTTATAGTTGTCCGTTATGTTATAATGTTATATGTAATTCTCCGTTGTTCATCCTCTCTGTCGCTCCTATTTGGCTCAGCAAAAAAACAATAAGGCACCTTGGGAGTATGGAAGGGGAAGGAGGGTTACACAGTTAAATGTTTAAATGTGCCTATCCCTGCTATTGCACCGTCCATATCCCAAGAGTACTCCAGTGCCCCCTGTGGATTCAAAGAAAATAATTTATCTGGTAAGTACCAAAATCCTATTTTCTCTGACGTCCTAGTGGATGCTGGGAACTCCGTAAGGACCATGGGTATTAGCGGCTCCGCAGGAGACTGGGCACAAAAGTAAAGCTTTAGGACTACCTGGTGTGCACTGGCTCCTCCCCCTATGACCCTCCTCCAAGCCTCAGTTAGATTTTTGTGCCCGGCCGAGAAGGGTGCATTCTAGGAGCTCTCCTGAGTTTCTTAGAAAAAGTTTAGTTTTAGGTTTTTTATTTTTAGTGAGACCTGCTGGCAACAGGCTCACTGCATCGAGGGACTAAGGGGAGAAGAAGCGAACTCACCTGCGTGCAGCCAGCTTGGGCTTCTTGGCTACTGGACACCATTAGCTCCAGAGGGACCGAAGACAGGCCCAGCCTCGGAGTCCGGTCCCAGAGCCGCACCGCCGGCCCCCTTACAGAGCCAGAAGCAAGAAGAGGTCCGGAAAATCGGCGGCAGAAGACATCAGTCTTCACCAAGGTAGCGCACAGCACTGCAGCTGTGCGCCATTGCTCCTCAGGCACACTTCACACTCCGGTCACTGAGGGTGCAGGGTGCTGGGGGGGGGGGGGGGGGGGCGCCCTGCACCCTGCACCCTGCACCCTGCACCCTGCACCCTCAGTGACCGGAGTATGCAGGGCGAAAATACATCACATATAACCCCCAGGGCTATATGGATGTATTTTAACCCCTGCCAGAATACAGCAAAAAGCGGGAGAAAAGTCCGCCGAGAAGGGGGCGGAGCCTATCTCCTCAGCACACTGGCGCCATTTTCCCTCACAGCTCCGCTGGAAGGACGTCTCCCTGACTCTCCCCTGCAGTCCTGCACTACAGAAAAGGGTAAAACAAGAGAGGGGGGCACTAATTAGGCGCAGTATTAACATAAACAGCAGCTATAAGGGGAAAAACACTTCTATAAGGTTATCCCTGTATATATAGCGCTCTGGTGTGTGCTGGCATACTCTCCCTCTGTCTCCCCAAAGGGCTAGTGGGGTCCTGTCCTCTATCAGAGCATTCCCTGTGTGTGTGCTGTGTGTCGGTACGATTGTGTCGACATGTATGAGGAGGAAAATGGTGTGGAGGCGGAGCAATTGCCTGTAATGGAGATGTCACCCCCTAGGGAGTCGACACCTGAGTGGCTGAGCTTATGGAAGGAATTTCGTGACAGTGTCAGCTCTTTACAAAAGACAGTTGATGACATGAGACAGCCGGCTACTCAGCTTGTGCCTGTCCAGGCGTCTCAAAAGCCATCAGGGGCTCTAAAACGCCCGTTACCTCAGATGGCAGATACAGACGCCGACACGGATACTGACTCCAGTGTCGACGATGAAGAGACGAATGTGACTTCCAGTAGGGCCACACGTTACATGATTGAGGCTATGAAAAATGTTTTACATATTTCTGATAATACAAGTACCACTAAAAAGGGTATTATGTTTGGTGAGAAAAAACTGCCTGTAGTTTTTCCTGCATCTGAGGAATTAAATGAAGTGTGTGATGAAGCGTGGGTTTCCCCCGATAAAAACTGTTAATTCCTAAAAAGTTATTAGCATCATACCCTTTCCCGCCAGAGAATAGGGCACGTTGGGAAACACCCCCTAGGGTGGATAAAGCGCTCACACGTTTGTCTAAACAGGTGGCACTACCGTCTCCTGATACGGCCGCCCTTAAGGAACCTGCTGACAGAAAGCAGGAGAATATCCTAAAATGTATATACACTCACACGGGTGTTATACTGCGACCAGCAATCGCCTCAGCCTGGATGTGAAGTGCTGGAGTGGCTTGGTCGGATTCCCTGACTGACAATATTGATACCCTAGATAGGGACAGTATATTACTGACTATAGAGCATTTGAAAGATGCATTTCTATATATGCGTGATGCACAGAGGGATATTTGCCAACTGGCATCAAGAGTAAGTGCGCTGTCCATTTCTGCCAGAAGAGGGTTATGGACGAGGCAGTGGTCAGGTGATGCTGATTCCAAAAGGCATATGGAAGTATTGCCTTATAAAGGGGAGGAGTTATTTGGGGTAGGTCTATCAGACCTGGTGGCCACAGCAACTGCTGGGAAATCCACATTTTTACCCCAGGTAGCCTCTCAACATAAGAAGACGCTGTATTATCAGGCGCAGTCCTTTCGGCCCCATAAGGGCAAGCGGGCAAAAGGCTCCTCATTTCTGCCCCGTGGCAGAGGGAGAGGAAAAAGGCTGCAGCAAACAGCCAGTTCCCAGGAACAGAAGCCCTCTCCCGTTTCTGCCAAGTCCTCAGCATGACGCTGGGGCTTTACTAGCGGACTCAGGCACGGTGGGGGCCCGTCTCAAGAATTTCAGCGTGCAGTGGGCTCACTCACAGGTGGACCCCTGGATCCTTCAAATGGTATCTCAGGGGTACAAATTGGAATTCGAGACGTCTCCCCCTCGCTGTTTCCTAAAGTCTGCTTTACCGACGTCTCCCTCCGACAGGGAGGCGGTATTGGAAGCCATTCACAAGCTGTATTCCCAGCAGGTGATAATCAAGGTACCCCTCCTGCAACAGGGAAAGGGGTATTATTCCACGCTGTTTGTGGTACCGAAGCCGGACGGCTCGGTGAGACCTATTTTAAATCTGAAATCCTTGAACACTTACATACAAAGGTTCAAATTCAAGATGGAGTCACTCAGAGCGGTGATTGCGAACCTGGAAGAAGGGGATTATATGGTGTCTTTGGACATCAAGGATGCTTACCTCCATGTCCCAATTTACCCTTCTCACCAAGGGTACCTCAGGTTTGTGGTACAGAACTGTCACTATCAGTTTCAGACGCTGCCGTTTGGTTTGTCCACGGCACCCCGGGTCTTTACCATAGTAATGGCCGAAATGATGATACTCCTTTTAGTTTTAGTTATCCCTTACTTGGACGATCTCCTGATAAGGGCAAGATCCAGGGAACAGTTGGTAGTCGGGGTAGCACTATCTCAAGCAGTGTTGCGGCAGCACGGTTGGATTCTCAATATTCCAAAATCGCAGCTGATCCCGACGACACGTCTTCTATTCCTAGGGATGATCCTGGACACAGTCCAGAAAAAGGTGTTTCTCCCGGAGGAGAAAGCCAGGGAGTTATCCGATCTAGTCAGAAACCTCCTAAAACCAGGCCATGTGTCAGTGCATCAATGCACAAGGGTCCTGGGAAAAATGGTGGCTTCCTACGAAGCAATCCCATTCGGCAGATTCCACGCAAGAACTTTCCAGTGGGACCTGCTGGACAAATGGTCCGGATCGCATCTTCAGATGCATCAGCGGATAACCCTGTCACCAAAGACAAGGGTGTCTCTCCTGTGGTGGTTGCAGAGTGCTCATCTTCTAGAGGGCCGCAGATTCGGCATTCAGGACTGGGTCCTGATGACCACGGATGCCAGCCTGCGAGGCTGGGGAGCAGTCACACAGGGAAGAAATTTCCAGGGCTTGTGATCAAGCCTGGAGACATCACTTCACATAAATATCCTGGAGCTAAGGGCCATTTACAATGCCCTAAGCCAAGCAAGACCTCTGCTTCAAGGTCAGCCGGTGCTGATCCAGTCGGACAACATCACGGCAGTCGCCCACGTGAACAGACAGGGCGGCACAAGAAGCAGGAGGGCAATGGCAGAAGCTGCAAGGATTCTTCGCTGGGCGGAAAATCATGTGATAGCACGGTCAGCAGTGTTCATTCCGGGAGTGGACAACTGGAAAGCAGACTTCCTCAGCAGGCACGACCTCCACCCGGGAGAGTGGGGACTTCACCCAGAAGTCTTCCACATGATTGTAAACCGTTGGGAAAAACCAAAGGTGGACATGATGGCGTCCCGCCTCAACAAGAAACTCGACAGGTATTGCGCCAGGTCAAGGGACCCTCAGGCAATAGCTGTGGACGTTCTGGTAACACCGTGGGTGTACCAGTCAGTGTATGTGTTCCCTCCTCTGCCTCTCATACCCAAGGTACTGAGAACTATAAGACGGAGAGGAGTAAGAACTATACTCGTGGCTCCGGATTGGCCAAGAAGGATTTGGTACCCGGAACTTCAAGAGATGCTCACAGAGGACCCGTGGCCTCTACCTCTAAGAAGGGACCTGCTCCAGCAAGGACCCTGTCTGTTCCAAGACTTACCGCGGCTGCGTTTGACGGCATGGCGGTTGAACGCCGGATCCTGAAGGAAAAAGGCATTCCGGAAGAAGTCATTCCTACCCTGATCAAAGCCAGGAAGGATGTGACCGCAAAGCATTATCACCGCATTTGGCGAAAATATGTTGCGTGGTGCGAGGCCAGGAAGGCCCCAATGGAGGAATTTCAACTGGGTCGATTCCTGCATTTCCTGCAAACAGGAGTGTCTATGGGCCTAAAATTAGGATCCATTAAGGTTCAGATTTCGGCCCTGTCGATTTTCTTCCAGAAAGAACTGGCTTCAGTTCCTGAAGTTCAGACGTTTGTCAAGGGGGTGCTGCATATACAGCCTCCTTTTGTGCCTCCAGTAGCACCTTGGGATCTCAATGTAGTTTTGGGGTTCCTAAAATCACATTGGTTTGAACCGCTTAAATCTGTGGATTTGAAATATCTCACATGGAAAGTGGTCATGCTGTTGGCCCTGGCTTCGGCCAGGCGCGTGTCAGAATTGGCGGCTTTATCTTATAAAAGCCCTTACCTGATTTTTCATACGGACAGGGCAGAATTGAGGACTCTTCCTCAATTTCTCCCTAAGGTGGTTTCAGCGTTTCACCTGAACCAGCCTATTGTGGTACCTGCGGCTACTAGGGACTTGGAGGACTCCAAGTTGCTGGACGTTGTCAGGGCCCTGAAAATATATGTTTCCAGGACGGCTGGAGTCAGAAAATCTGACTCGCTGTTTATCCTGTATGCACCCAACAAGCTGGGTGCTCCTGCTTCTAAGCAGACTATTGCTCGTTGGATTTGTAGTACAATTCAGCTTGCACATTCTGTGGCAGGCCTGCCACAGCCAAAATCTGTAAATGCCCACTCCACAAGGAAGGTGGGCTCATCTTGGGCGGCTGCCCGAGGGGTCTCGGCTTTACAACTTTGCCTAGCAGCTACTTGGTCAGGGGCAAACACGTTTGCAAAATTCTACAAATTTGATACCCTGGCTGAGGAGGACCTGGAGTACTCTCATTCGGTGCTGCAGAGTCATCCGCACTCTCCCGCCCGTTTGGGAGCTTTGGTATAATCCCCACGGTCCTTACGGAGTTCCCAGCATCCACTAGGACGTCAGAGAAAATAAGAATTTACTTACCGATAATTCTATTTCTCGTAGTCCGTAGTGGATGCTGGGCGCCCATCCCAAGTGCGGATTGTCTGCAATACTTGTACATAGTTATTGTTAACTAAATCGGGTTATTGTTGTTGTGAGCCATCTATCCAGAGGCTCCTCTGTTATCATGCTGTTAACTGGGTTCAGATCACAAGTTGTACGGTGTGATTGGTGTGGCTGGTATGAGTCTTACCCGGGATTCATAAATCCTTCCTTATTGTGTACGCTCGTCCGGGCACAGTATCCTAACTGAGGCTTGGAGGAGGGTCATAGGGGGAGGAGCCAGTGCACACCAGGTAGTCCTAAAGCTTTACTTTTGTGCCCAGTCTCCTGCGGAGCCGCTAATCCCAATGGTCCTTACGGAGTTCCCAGCATCCACTACGGACTACGAGAAATAGAATTATCGGTAAGTAAATTCTTATTATCTATGGTAATAGTACAGGGACATGACTGTGGAGGTGAGGGGATATTTACAGTGATATTTATGTCTCCCCCATTTCACAGAGGTGTGAAGAAGACATCTGGTGAGCGTGAGACACCCAGCAGCCATGCTCATGTGTCAGGAGGACTGAGCAGGTCCCAGAGCACCATCATGGTGCCTCCACCTCACTCACTGATACATGAGAGACACAGTGACCAGAAGATCCAGGAACTCACCAACAAGATCATTCCACTGCTGACTGGAGAGGTGACTGCTGGAAATGGAACATTGTACAGTAATACCAGGGGATGTGTCTGGGTGATGACTGGAGAGGTGACTGCTGGGAATGGGGCATTATACAGTAACACCAGGGGATGTGTCTGGGTGATGACTGGAGAGGTGACTGCCGGGAATGAGGCATTATACAGTAACACTGTGGGACGTGTCTTGGTGATGACTGGAGAGGTGACTGCTGGGAATAGGACATTATACAGTAACACCAGGGGATATGTCTGGGTGATGACTGGAGAGGTGACTGCTGGGAATGGGGCATTATACAGTAACACCAGGGAATGTGTCTGGGTGATGACTGGAGAGGTGACTGCTGGGAATGGGGCATTATACATGAACACCGGGGGACGTGTCTGGGTGATGACTGGAGAGGTGACTGCTGGGAATAGGGCATTATACAGTAACACCGGGGGATGTGTCTGGGTGCTGACTGGAGAGGTGACTGCTGGGAATGGTACAATATACAGTAACACCATGGGACGTGTTTGGGTTATGACTGGAGAGGTGACTTGCAGGAATGGTACATTATACAGTAACACTAGGGAAAGTGTCTGGGTGATGACTGGAGAAGTGACTGCTGGGAATGGGGCATTATACAGTAACTCCACGGGATGTGTCTGGGTGATGGCTGGAGAGTTGACTGCTGGGAATGGGACATTATACAGTAACACCAGGGGATGTGTCTGGGTGATCACTGGAGAGGTGACTGCTGGGATTGGGACATTATACAGTAACACCAGGGGATGTGTCTGGGTGATGACTGGAGAGGTGACTGCTGGGAATAGGGCATTATACAGTAACACCGGGGGATGTGTCTGGGTGCTGACTGGAGAGGTGACTGCTGGGAATGGGACATTATACAGTGACACCAGGGGACGTGTCTGGGTGATGACTGGAGAGGTGACTGCTGGGAATAGGGCATTATACAGTAACACCAGGGAATGTGTCTGGGTGATGACTGGAGATGTGACTGCTGGGAATGGGGCATTATACAGTAACACCGGGGGATGTGTCTGGGTGATGAATGGAGAGGTGACTGCTGGGAATGGGGCATTATACAGTAACACTAGGGGACGTGTCTGGGTGATGACTGGAGAGGTGACTGCTGGGAATGAGGCATTATACAGTAACACCAGGGGACGTGTCTGGGTGATGACTGGAGAGGTGACTGCTGGGAATGTGACATTATACAGTAACACCAGGGGATGTGTCTGGGTGATGACTGGAGAGGTGACTGCTGGGAATAGGGCATTATACAGTAACACCAGGGAATGTGTCTGGGTGATGACTGGAGATGTGACTGCTGGGAATGGGGCATTATACAGTAACATCGGGGGATGTGTCTGGGTGATGAATGGAGAGGTGACTGCTGGGAATGGGGCATTATACAGTAACACCGGGGGATGTGTCTGAGTGATGACTGGAGAGGTGACTGCCGGGAATGAGACATTATACAGTAACACTGTTGGACGTGTCTGGGTGATGACTGGAGAGGTGACTGCTGGGAATGGGACATTATACAGTAACACCAGGGAATGTGTCTGGGTGATGACTGGAGATGTGACTGCTGGGAATGGGGCATTATACAGTAACACCGGGGGATGTGTCTGGGTGATGAATGGAGAGGTGACTGCTGGGAATGGGGCATTATACAGTAACACCAGGGGACGTGTCTGGGTGATGACTGGAGAGGTGACTGCTGGGAATGAGGCATTATACAGTAACACCAGGGGACGTGTCTGGGTGATGACTGGAGAGGTGACTGCTGGGAATGTGACATTATACAGTAACACCGGGGGATGTGTCTGGGTGATGAATGGAGAGGTGACTGCTGGGAATGGGGCATTATACAGTAACACGAGGGGACGTGTCTGGGTGATGACTGGAGAGGTGACTGCTGGGAATGGGACATTATACAGTAACACCAGAGGACGTGTCTGGGTGATGACTGGAGAGGTGACTGCTGGGAATGGGGCATTATACAGTAACACCAGGGGATGTGTCTGGGTGATGACTGTATCACTGTGTGTGTCAGGTTCCTATAAGGTGTCAGGATGTCACTGTCTATGTCTCCATGCAGGAGGGGGAGTATATAGAGGAACACAGGGGTCTGTACAAGGACGTGATGATGGAGAATCACCGGCCCCTCACATCACTGGGTAAGAGGAGACTGTCATGTATTGTACAGGGGAGAGCAGGTATGGGGGCCCTTATATACACATCACCTGATAATCACATATATACACTGTACTCAGTCACTGTGTGTCTCCTACAGATGGGCCCAGTAACAGAGATACCCCAGAGAGATGTCCCCGTCCTCTGTATTCCCAGGATTGTACAGAGGAGAATCACAGGATCCCACAGGAGGATCAGGTAGGTGAGATTTAGGGTCTCCCCAATATACCAAAGTGACTGTCACTATATGATCTGTAGAGGAGCTGTGTGTCTTATACACTGATATTATACTGTTTCACCTCAGTTTAATCTGACTGTATGCAAATGTCATTATAGTGTTTTCTCTGACGTCCTAGTGGATGCTGGGTACTCCGTAATGACCATGGGGCTCCGCAGGAGACTGGGCACTCTTAAAAGAAAGATTAGGTACTATCTGGTGTGCACTTGCTCCTCCCTCTATGCCCCTCCTCCAGACCTCAGTTAGTATCTGTGCCCGGCCAGAGCTGGATGCACACTAGGGGCTCTCCTGAGCTTCCTAGAAAATAAAGTATTTGTTAGGTTTTTTATTTTCAGTGAGATCTGCTGGCAACAGACTCACTGCTACGAGGGACTGAAGGGAGAGAAGCGAACCTACCTGCTTGCAGCTAGCTTGAGCTTCTTAGGCTACTGGACACCATTAGCTCCAGAGGGATCAAACACAGGCCCAGCCTCGGTCGTCCGGTCCCGGAGCCGCGCCGCCGTCCCCCTTGCAGAGCCAGAAGACAGAATGCGAAGTTGAAAATCGGCGGCTGAAGACTCCGGTCTTCATTAAGGTAGCGCACAGCACTGCAGCTGTGCGCCATTGCTCCCTCTGCACACCACACACTCCGGTCACTGATGGGTGCAGGGCGCTGGGGGGGGGCGCGCCCTGGGCAGCAATTAGAGTACCTTACATGGCAAACCGCACATAATACAGTTTTAATAAGCTGTATATGTGCATTAACCCCCGCCATTATACATAAAAAACGCGGGAGAAGCCAGCCGATGAAGGGGCGGGGCTTCTCCGCACACCGGCGCCATTTTCTCTTCACAACTTCGCTGGAAGGACGCTCCCCAGACTCTCCCCTGCAGTTCCAGACGTCTAGGGTAAAAAAGAGTGGGGGGGGCACATAAATTTAGGCGCAGAACTGTGTATATAAGCGGCTATAGGGGAAAAATCACTCTGTATAGTGTGCATCCCTGCATTATATAGCGCTGTGGTGTGTGCTGGCATACTCTCTCTCTGTCTCCCCAAAGGACTTGGTGGGGTACTGTCCTCAGAGCATTCCCTGTGTGTGTGCGGTGTGTCGGTACGGCTGTGTCGACATGTTTGATGAGGAAACTTATGTGGAGGTGGAACAGGTGCCGATAAGTGTGATGTCACCCCCTGCGGGGTCGACACCAGAGTGGGTGGATATGTGGAAGGTATTAACCGACAGTGTCAACTCCTTGCATAAAAGGTTCGATGCCAATACAGCTTCTCAGCCCGTGCCTGCCCAGGCGTCTCAAAGGCCATCAGGGTCTCAAAAACGCCCGCTACCTCAGATGGCAGACACAGATGTCGACACGGAGTCTGACTCCAGTGTCGACGAGGACGAGACTAATGTACAATCCACAAGGGCCATCCGTTGCATGATTACGGCAATGAAAAATGTGTTGCACATTTCTGACATTAACCCAGGTACCACTAAAAAGGGTATTATGTTTGGGGAGAAAAAGCAACCAGTGGTTTTTCCCCCATCAGATGAGTTGAATGAAGTGTGTGAAGAAGCGTGGGGTTCCCCCGATAAGAAACTAGTGGTTTCTAAAAAGTTACTAATGGCGTACCCTTTCCCGCCAGAAGACAGGCTACGTTGGGAGACATCCCCTAGGATGGATTAGGTGCTCACACGCTTGTCAAAAAAGGTGGCACTGCCGTCTCAGGATACGGCCGCCTTAAAGGAGCCTGCTGATAGAAAGCAGGAGGCTATCCTGAAGTCTGTATATACACACTCAGGTACTATACTGAGACCTGCAATTGCATCAGCATGGATGTGTAGTGCTGCAGCAGCTTGGTCCGATACCCTGTCAGATAATATTGATACCCTAGACAGGGATACTATTTTGCTAACCATAGAGCATATTAAAGACGTAGTCTTATATATGAGAGATGCACAGAGGGATATTTGCCGGCTGGCATCTAGAGTTAATGCAATGTCCATTTCTGCCAGAAGAGTATTATGGACTCGGCAGTGGACAGGTGATGCTGATTCTAAAAGGCGTGAGGAATTGTTTGGGGATGGTCTCTCGGACCTAGTATCCACAGCGACAGCTGGGAAGACGACATTTTTACCTCAGGTTTCCTCACAGCCTACGAAAGCACCGTATTATCAGGTACAGTCCTTTCGGACACAAAAAGGCAAGCGGGTCAGAGGCGCTTCCTTTTTGCCCAGAGGCAGGGGAAGAGGGAAAAAGCTGCACCAGACAGCCAGTTCCCAGGAACAAAAATCCTCCCCCGCTTCCTCTAAGTCCACCGCATGACGCTGGGGCTCCACAGGTGGAGCCAGGTGCGGTGAGGGCGCGTCTCCGGAACTTCAGCGACCAGTGGGTTCGCTCACAGGTGGATCCCTGGGTTCTGCAAGTGGTATCTCAGGGATACAAGCTGGAGTTCGAGTTCACTCCCCCTCGCCGTTACCTCAAATCTGCCTTCCCGGCTGCTCCCAAAGAAAGGGAGGTAGTACTGGACGCTATTCACAAGCTGTACCTCCAGCAGGTGATAATCAAGGTACCCCCCCCCCCCCTTCAACAGGGGCGGGGTTACTATTCCACAATGTTTGTGGTACCGAAACCAGACGGTTCGGTGAGACCCATCCTAAATTTAAAATCCTTGAACACTTATATAAGGAAGTTCAAGTTCAAGATGGAATCGCTCAGGGCGGTTATTGCAAGCCTGGAAGAGGGGGATTTTATGGTGTCATTGGACATCAAGGATGCATACCTGCATGTCCCCATTTACCCACCTCACCAGGAGTACCTCAGATTTGTGGTACAGGACTGTCATTACCAATTCCAGACGTTGCCGTTTGGTCTGTCCACGGCACCGAGGGTATTTACCAAGGTAATGGCTGAAATGATGATACTCCTTCGAAAGAAGGGAGTTATAATTATCCCGTACTTGGACGATCTCCTGATAAAGGCGAGGTCCAAGGAGCAGTTGCTAGTCAGCGTAGCACTATCTCAGGAAGTGCTGCATAAGCACGGCTGGATTCTGAATATCACAAAGTCGCAGCTGATTTCTGCGACGCGTCTGCTGTTCCTGGGTATGATTCTAGACACAGAACAGAAGAAGGTGTTTGTCCCGGAGGAGAAGGCCCAGGAATGATCATCTCTGGTCAGGGACCTCCTGAAACCAAAACAGGTGTCGGTGCGTCACTGCACGCGAATCCAGGGAAAGATGGTAGCTTCTTACGAAGCGATTCCCTTCGGCAGGTTCCATGCGAGGATCTTCCAGTGGGATCTATTGGACAAGTGGTCCGGATCGCATCTTCAGATGCATCGGTTGATCACCCTGTCCCCGAGGGCCAGAGTGTCTCTGCTGTGGTGGCTGCAGTGTGCTCATCTTCTCGAAGGCCGCAGATTCGGCATACAGGACTGGGTCCTGGTGACCACGGATGCAAGCCTCCGAGGTTGGTGGGCAGTCACTCAGGGAAGAAACTTCCAAGGACAATGGTTGAGTCAGGAAACTTCCCTACACATAAATATTCTGGAACTACGGGCCATTTACAATGCCCTGAGTCAAGCAGAATCCCTGCTTCAAAACCAAACGGTGCTGATTCAGTCAGATAACATCATGGCAGTCGCCCATGTAAACAGACAGGGCGGCAGAAGAAGCAGGAGGGCAATGGCAGAAGCTGCAAGGATTCTTCAATGGGCGGAGAATCACGTGATAGCACTGTCAGCAGTGTTCATTCCGGGAGTGGAAAACTGGGAAGCAGACTTTCTCAGCAGACACGACCTCCACCCGGGAGAGTGGGGACTTCATCCAGAAGTCTTAAAGCTGATTGTACACCGGTGGGAACAACCACAGGTGGACATGATGGCGTCCCGCCTCAATAAAAGGCTAAAAAGATATTGCGCCAGGTCAAGGACCCTCAGGCGATAGCTGGGACGCTCTGGCGACACCGTGGGTGTACCAGACGGTTTATGTGTTCCCTCCTCTTCCTCGCATACCCAGGGTACTGAGGATAGTAAAAAAGAGAGGAAGAATTCCAGCTGGGTCGATTCCTGAACTTTCTATAGGCAGGGGTGACTATGGGCCTAAAATTGGGGTCCATAAAAGTCCAGATTTCGGCCCTGTCTATTTTCTTTCAGAAAGAACTGGCTTCGCTGCCTGAAGTTCAGACGTTTGTTAAGGGTTTGCTGCATATTCAGCCACCTTTTGTGCCTCCAGTGTGGCACCTTGGGATCTCAACGTGGTGTTGGATTTCCTGAAATCACATTGGTTTGAGCCACTTCAGACCGTGGAGTTAAAATATCTCACGTGGAGGGTGGTCATGCTGTTGGCCTTGGCTTTGGCCAGGCGGGTGTCAGAATTGGCGTCTTTGTCGTTTAAAAGCCCATATCTGATTTTCCCTATGGACAGGGCAGATCTGAGGACTCGTCCCCAGTTTCTCCCTAAGGTGGTATCAGCGTTTCATTTGAACCAACCTATTGTGGTGCCTGCGGCTACTAGGGACTTGGAGGATTCCAAGTTGCTGGACGTAGTCAGGGCCCTGAAAATCTATGTTTCCAGGATAGCTGGAGTCGGAAAGTCTGACTCGCTATTTATCCTGCATGCACCCAACAAGCTGGGTGCTCCTGCTTCGAAGCAGACTATTGCTCGCTGGATCTGTAGCACGATTCAACTTGCACATACCGTGGCTGGACTGCCACATCCTAAATCTGTAAAAGCCCATTCCACAAGGAAGGGGGCTCTTCTTGGGCGGCTGCCCGAGGGATCTCGGCTTTACAACTTTGCCGAGCTGCTACTTGGTTGGGTTCAAACACGTTGGCAAAATTCTACAAGTTTGATACCCTGGCTGAGGAGGACCTTGAATTGCTCATTTGGTGCTGCAGAGTCATCCGCACTCTCCCGCCCGTTTGGGAGCTTTGGTATAATCCCCATGGTCCTTACGGAGTACCCAGCATACACTAGGACGTCAGAGAAAATGAGAATTTACTCACCGGTAATTCTATTTCTCGTAGTCCGTAGTGGATGCTGGGAACCCGTCCCAAGTGCGGACTCTCTGCAATACATGTATATAGTTATTGCGTAACTAAAGGGTTATTGTTATGAGCCATCTGTTAATGAGGCTCATTATTGTTTCATACTGTTAACTGGGTATAGTTATCACAAGTTGTACGGTGTGATTGGTGTGGCTGGTATGAGTCTTACCCTGGATTCCAAATCCTTTCCTTATTATGTCAGCTCTTCCGGGCACAGTTTCCCTAACTGAGGTCTGGAGGAGGGGCATAGAGGGAGGAGCCAGTGCACACCAGATATAGTACCTAATCTTTCTTTTAAGAGTGCCCAGTCTCCTGCGGAGCCCGTCTATACCCCATGGTCCTTACGGAGTACCCAGCATCCACTACGGACTACGAGAAACAGAATTACCGGTGAGTAAATTCTTATTTTTTCACCTCAGTTTAAACTGACTGTATGCAAATATCATTATAGTGGGTTTTTTTGTGTGTTTTAGGTAGAACGTCTGTCTGATATTAAAACAGAAGACATAGAAGAAGAAGAAGTGACTGATATAAAGGTAGAAGATATAGAGGGAGATGAAGAGACGTATGTGACTGATATAAAGGCAATAGATACAGAGGGAAAAGAAGAGACGTATGTGACTGATATGAAGGCAGAAGATATAGAGGGAGAAGAAGAGACGTATGTGACTGTTATTAAGGCAGAAGATATAGAGGGAGAAGAAGAGACGTATGTGACTGTTATAAAGGCAGAAGATATAGAGGAAGAAGACGAGACGTATGTGACTGATATAAAGGCAGAAGATACAGAGGGAGAAGAAGAGACGTATGTGACTGATATAAAGGCAGAAGATACAGAGGGAGAAGAAGAGACGTATGTGAGAGGTGATCAGCAGTGTAAGGAGGAGGAGATCCCTACAGATATCAGCACAGGTGAGTAATAAACACTTATTACAGAAGAGAGTCACATATTCTCCTTTCTCAGTCACTACAGCAATCTCTTATCCTACACCCTCCTCTGTCAGTACAAACTAATGAGGGAAATGTATCTGCCCAGTGGGGGAGTCAGGAGCCATCAGCCCCTATTATACTCCTGCTCTCCTCCCCTCACATCATGTCACTGTGTGTTACCAGCCCAGAGATCTGACCAGTCTCTTCCCCACACTCTCTGGTGTGTCTCATACATCAGGAGCCATCAGCCCCTATTATACTCCTGCTCTCCCCCTCACATCATGTCAATGTGTGTTACCAGCCCAGAGATCTGACAAGTCTCCTCCCCACACTCTCTGGTATATCTCATACATCAGTAGGCATCAGCCCCTATTATACTCCTGCTCTCCCCCTCACATCATGTCACTGTGTGTTACCAGCCCAGAGATCTGACCAGTCTCCTCCCCCCACACTCTGGTGTATCTCATACATCAGGAGACATCAATTCCTATTATACTCCTGCTCTCCCCCTCACATCATGTCACTGTGTGTCACCAGCCCAGAGACCTGACCAGTCTCCTCCCCACACTCTCTGCTGTATCTCATACATCAGGAGCCATCAGCCTCTATTATCCTCCTGCTCTCCCCTCACATCATGTCACTGTGTGTTACCAGCCCAGAGATCTGACCAGTCTCCTCCCCACACTCTCTGGTGTATCTTATACATCAGGAGCCATCAGCCCCTATTATATTTCTGCTCTCCCCCTCACATCATGACACTGTGTGTTACCAGCCCAGAGATCTGACCAGTCTCCTCCCCACACTCTCTGGTGTGTCTCATACATCAGGAGCCATGAGCCCCTATTATACTCCTGCTCGCCCTTCACATCATGTCACTGTGTGTCACCAGCAGCCATACTGTTTGCTAGCAGTACCTATGCCTATGGTATTACATGCAAGGTATTTCCTGAGAGTATCACTATTAGCACACGCCGGTCTATATATAAACTCCTTTTCTCCTGCAGGGTTCACAGCAGTATCCACAGGATATACATTGGGATATGAGGTAACGTCAGCATACTGGCACCAATGATCAAAAGCTTTCCGCCTCCCAGAATGCAACGGGCCAGTCCCCTATATCCCTGCTTTCTGGCTTAGGCAATTCAGTTTTTTTGTTGGTGTGGCAGGAGCCGGACAACGATCTTTGGGTTGCTGATTTTGGCAGCCCTAAGCTTATTTCATTTATTTTTATAGTCTTACATTTCTTAAGCGAGTTTTCTGAAAAGCATCTTACACGTACCTCAGAAAGAGTTACTCCAACAACTCCCCGCCAGGTCGCAACAACACTAACCCACGTGTACAGTGCTGTTTCGGCGGAAGTCTGTGTTGGATGTACTAGCAAGTCCAGCTGACGTTAACAGGCTGTGGCCGGAGCACGGGAAGAAGGTAAGGCGTCAGTTCCGCATAGCGTGGGGGGGGGAGACTACCGAACAGTTGCTGATGCGGCTGCCACCTCGGTACACCAGTGCTAGGTTCCAGGGATCATAGACTCCAGGGATTAGTGTGAGGCCTGGGTCCCTGGGGTTTAAGTCAGCAGTGGGGAGTAAGACGCTCCCCTGGTCACCCCTCCCCCGGTTCATGACCAGTTTCCTCCGAGTTTCCTGCCATGAACTGATTTGCTGCTTCCGTCTGAGATGCTGTGTTTCTAAAGGACCCAATCGCAGCATAGGCGCCTGTGTGACTGGTGCATTGGTCTTCACTTGGGCGTCTATGTTCACTGTTGTGTGCACTTGGAGTTTGTGTACACTATTTGCGTCTGGATCCACTCAGCATTCACTAATGTATTGGGTACAAGGAGTTGGATAAGTGCCTGATGCATATGAGTCTGTAAACTATTGCCGTTTCTTTCGCTGTGTGACTGAATACGTTAAGTTTCCTATATAAGGTAATGCAGTAATATGGTTCTTCTACATACTTGAAATGTATCTGTAGTTGATGATGTGCTCATGTTGCTTATTATACTAATGTATAACTTGTGACTGATTGCTAGTGTGATTGCTGACTTTACTATTTCTGTCATGTATACAGATCCTCAGTGCTGGTGCAAGGCAGGGAGGAATCGGATTGCATGTCACTTTAGCAAGCTATTAATTGATTTCAGTCACAAATTGTGTAGTTAACACCATACAAATGTGTGATTTGTTTATCATGTCTAAGAGCAGCAAGGGTGAGGAGGATACACTCTCCACAGCAGCACCAACACTGATTTCATGTTTGTCCTGCAAAGCTGGGTTAACCTCTCAGGATCTGGTGCAGAATGGATTATGTGCAAATTGTTTTAGCTTTCACCAAAGCCTCCTGAATAATCCTAGGCAGGCACACGTTCAGATGGAACCCCCATGGGCTACGTTTGCACAGACATTATTTGGTGTAGCTGAGCGCATAATGCCAGCTCCTATACCAATGATAGGTTACCCTGTTAACCCTTACATGCAACATTCCCCCTGGGTTTTATCACATCCGGTCCAGGAATCTGCAGCCTTTCAACTAAAACGGACTGAAAGGCCTGTGGAAGGTAACATGAAACTACATCTTCACAGTCTACACATGTTTCAGATGGGGACACTTCGGAGGATGAGGATTCCTCACATTCTGGGTCTGCATACAGAGACGAAGATGAAGGTCCCAGCTCAGTGGATATACCTGAGCTAATTAGTGCTGTGAAAGCCTTTCTATCCTTATAGGAGGCAGCAGAGCCCTTTGTTAAAATCCAATGCTCCTGTGTTTAAACATCCCAAAACAGTCAGAACTGAATTTCCGGGGTTAGAACAGCTGACGGAGATTATGCAAGAGGCTTTGGTCACACCCAGTAAGAAGTTTAGAATTTCATGGAAATGGAATTCCCATTATCCTCTTCCAGCTGGGGACTGTTTAAAAAGGGAGTGGCTCCCAAAGTAGATACACATGTCATTCGATTGGTTCGAAAATCTAGATTACCTCTGCCTTCAACATCATTATATGATTGTTACGGATAGAAAAATAGATGTTTTTTTTAAAACAATCTTCTCATTGTCTGGGGTAATTGTAAGACCAGCCATAGCTTCAGCCTGGATGGCAAAAGCAGTGGCGGCCTCGGCTGATGCATTGGAGGATGATGTCTCATTGGCATCTAGAGAGCAAAACTCCCATATTGCACATGTTTATGGAAGAAGCAGCCTTGGACATGAGTACTATTGTCTCTCAAGCATCAGCCTCAGCAGTAGCAGCTCACAGAGCGGTCTGGCTACGTACATGGAGAGCTGACTCCGAGTCCAAGGAGGTTCTAGAGTCTTTACCTTTTATTGGAGATATTCTTTTTGGTAAAGAATTAAACAGTATTTTGTAGTCAGAGGCAGACTCCAAGAATGTGAAGTTTCCTTCAACCCACAAATCCAAACCTAGGTTTCCAGCTTTTCGGACCCAGGGAAAAGCAAAAGGGAAGGGTTATGGCAAACAGTCCCAATCTGACAAGTCTGGTAAGACTAAAAAGCAATTAGCAGAGGGCCTGCTTCCAAGCCAGAAGATAAACCGTCAGCTTGATGGTGTGGTCCTCCACCTGGGGGACTCCAGGGGGGTGGGAGGCAGACTTCATCATTTTGCACAGATCTGGCAGCAGTCCACCACAGATGCCTGGGAGCAAGAAGCGGTTTCTCATGGTTATGCGTTTGCCTACAAGAAACACCCTCCACAAAGGTTCTTTTGTACCAGCCCATCTTCCGTAGAAACGAAGGCCAGGGCCTTACAACAGGCAGGTCAGAAGTTGCTTCAATCTGGGAGGATAATTCCAATTCCCTGTGCGAGCGCAACAAGGACAAGGTTTCTATTCCAACATGTTTCTAGTTCAGAAGCCAAATTGGTCATTCCGGCCCATACTCAATCTCAAGGTGCTGAACAAGTACATTTGGGTGCCTCTGTTTCATATGGAGACTTTACCTTCCATTATTTTGGCCATGGAGCTGGAGGATTTTATGGTATCCCTTGATATCCAGGATGATTACCTGCATGTTCCTATAGCACTGTTTGCTATCCTCCAGCAACACTTTCAGTTTCAGGCCCTACCATTTGGACTGACTACAGCTCCCAGAGTGTTCACCAAAATTATGATGGTAATGGCGGCTTATCTCCGTCGACAAGGGATAAGGAGTTTTCCATACCTCTACGACCTATTAATCCTGGTGCAGTCTCAGGAATTGCTTCAGTGTCACAGTTGACTCATAAATTGGGCAAAGTTGTCCCTGGTTCCAACGTATGACTCACTTGGGGGCTGTATTGAATTCTGGTCTTCAGAGAGTGTTTTTACCTCTGAACAAAATGACCACAATACAGTCAAGGATTCAGGAGCTGCTACAGAGTCAAAGGGTATCCATTCACGCAGCTATGCGTGTGATGGGATCAATGGTGTCGACATTCGACATAGTGGAGTATGCTAAATTCCAAGTGGAATGGGTTATATCAGACAATAAAAACTCAGACTATGGTCCTTCCTCTGTAAGTACGGAGGTCATTAGCCTGGTGGCTACAGACATCCCATCTGGACAAAGGAAGACCCTTTCGGATCTCAGATTGGGAGGTTCTGACAACGGATGCCAGTCTTCAGGGCTGGGGAGCAGTGTCAGAAAAATGTTGCTTCCAGGGGCAGTGGACCAAGGAAGAAAGTTGCCTGCTAATAAATATATTGGAACTTCGGGCCATATATATGGCACTCATTCAGGCAAAGGACTTTCTGTGGGGGAAACCAGTTCAAATTCGCTCGGATAATGCAATGGCAGTAGCGTACCTCAATCATCAGAAACTCGCAGCCAAAAGGCAATGAAGGAGGTGAGCCACACGTTACGGTGGCACTAGGAAGCGGAATTTCTCAGTCGACATGCCATTCATGCAAACGAATATGGCATGCTTATATTCAATGGTGCAGTGCCAGGAAATTTGACCCTAGGTCTTTCAGAGTTCCCAGAGTCCTAGCATTCCTTCAGGCAGCAATAGATAAAGGTCTACAGGTGGCTTCCTTAAGAGTTCAGGAGTCAGCATTGACTGTGTGGTTTCAAAAGAAAAATGCTAACCTGCAGGATGTTTGCACTTTTTTCCAAGGAATGCTTCACATCCAACCTCCATTTGTTCCTCCTACAGCGCCTTGGGATCTAGGTATAGTCCTAAAGGTGCTTCAAATTGTTCCATTTGAACCACTGACGTAAGTGGATCTTAAATGGTTGACAGCTAAGATTCTCTTTCTACTCTGCTATTGCCTCAGCTAGAAGAGTTTTAGATTTCGCGACATTGTTGTGTCGCCCTCTTTTTCTGATATTTCACCCAGACAGAGCGGTTCTCAGAACCAAATCTGGTTATCTTCCTAAATTGGTGTCTAAATTCCACCTTAACGAAGAAATTGTAGTCCCAGCCTTCCAAGGGCCAGATCTTTCTGCGGGAGATGCATCTTTGGACGTAGTCCGGGCTTTAAGGATCTACGTGGATCGTACCAGTGCCATCAGAAAGACAGACACTCTTCATTTTCTACGGATTTCACGAGAGGATTGGCTGCTGACAAGCAAACACTGGCGAGGTGGCTTCGGATGATGATTCAGACGCATATTCTCAAGCTGATATCCCTAATCCAGCTAGTGTCTCTGCTCACTCTACTCGTAAGGTAGGTCTGTCATGGGCAGCACAACGTGGTGCTTCAGCAGAACAGATATGTAAGGCAGCCACATGGTCTTCCATTAACACATTCATTAGATATTATGCCTTTGATACCTTTGCCTCTCAGGATGCTGCATTTGGGCAAAGGATTCTCCTTTCCAATCTGGAGCGCCCCCTCCACGAAATTGATTTGGGACATCCCAATGTATATTCTGTGGATATTACTGTGGACCCTACAGGAGAATTATGTAGTTATGGTAGACTTACTGTCGATAACTCTATTTCTCCTTGGTCCACTGTATCCACAGGGATCCCACCCTGACACACCTGATTTGAGGATCCTTACACTTACTAACCTCTTCCTTCTTGTACGGAAGTGTGTGCATGTGTCTTCTTCTCGCCTGATTAGGGCTCTCTATGATGCTCCTGCCTTGAGCTTTGGAAAACAACTGAATTTCCTGAGCCAGGAGGCGGGGATATAGAGGACTGGCCCGTTGCATTCTGGGAGGCCAAAAGCTTTTGATCATTGGTTCCAATCCGCTGACCTCATATCCCAATGTATATCATGTGGATACTGTGGAATTAGGAGAAATAGCGTTATCGACAGTAGGTCTACCATAACTACATATATTTCTGGCATGGTGCGGCTGCTTGCTGTGGGGCACAGGCTCAGGGTTCCTCATGCCACGTGACACAATGCTTAGGAAATATCTGGCGCAGCCCCTGTCATGTATCCACATGCTCCTGTAACAGCCGGCCTCAGGGAATTGGCTAGTGACCGGCTCCTATTACTGAGTTGGCAGCAACTGTACAATATAATAACACAATACAATACAATATTGCCTAGCATATAACTAATAACATAATGGCAATTAGTGGAGTCCATGGTTAGGACCAGGGCTAGAAAAGTAACCGCATGTATTTCACCACTGTGCGACACGATGCGCCGGCTGTGTCGTCACACTATCACCCCATATTGAAATATATTTATGTAAGGGATCAATTGTAATGACATAGAAGAAGGTCTATTCTCTAATATGACTTGTGTACAGCAGAGTAATAAATGTAATCACGCACACCTGGATGTCTAATGCTCCAAGTATTATAGAGGTCAGATTCAGCTAATAAATGGGAGCATGAGGAAGATGAGGAACGGGCGGCATTATTGGTCTGTTCATCAGTAGTGGAGGATCTATCAAGATGAGGGTCTGGAGAAGAGTAACATCTCCCATAAGGAGAAGTGCAATTTCTTGTAGCTTTTGAAAAACAATATATAAGAAATCGGGGCTGCCTGGCATGAGGGGCATAGAGAGAAGTGAGGGTGACATATTTATAATGAATTTTCCCAACTAGAATCCAATATCTACCATTGCAATCCACCCACTTGCTTTCCAGGTGAATGGGGCAGGATCTATTAGAAAGGATGGCTACACCACAGGAGATAGAGCATGCTGGGTAGTTATTGGTAACCTGAGGGGGAGAGTGCAATGGAACATGTGATTCCTGAGTGGCTACCACCGCCGCCTTCTGGTCAGTGAAATATTTTATTGCAAGACGTCTCTTATGAGGAGAATTAAGACCTTTTACATTAAGAATTAAAAACGTCACCATGATAGAGATCAGATCATGGTATGAAACATCTAGGATCATCTGTGTAAAGTCCAATAGAGTCTGTAGGACGTGTGCATACTTCAAACTATCATAACAGAAAAAATAAAATAGGGAACAAAAATGGGAGACAAACAGAAATAGCGTCCATAAAGGAGCTAGCGATTCTGTCACTAGGGTACCATGCAGAAAGGTAGAAAAGGTGGCGGTCGGGCCTAAAAGGGAAATCCACCGACTACCTCAAGTAGCCATACAAGAGGGCAAAATCTGGTGGTCATAGTAACAATTGTACGAAGAAATATCATATCTCAATGTAACCAATATATCCAAAGCCTAGAACATGGCCTGATATCCAATTTAGGTGCTACCAAAACCGTTATAAGGGCAACAGGATGTTAGACGAATCAGCCATGCTTTGCCTGAACACCCAAACATTCTAGAAAGGTATTATGAAACGTAAGACTAGAAAGTATATCAGACCATATACTATATAGCAATTAAATAGCGCAGGAAATAAAGGGAAACAGACACGTTTTAAACCCATAATAAGAATAAATAAATCTGACCCAAAAATAGATCCATGCCCAGTAACTTAGTCCCAGTTGGCACATGTTACAGTAGGAAACAAACTCTGAGTGTCTCTTGCAGTCTTACAACTTAGCATATTGCTTCAAGACGGAAGTCAACTCATCCGGGATTGGTTTAGGTAAAGTGTCATGAAGGACTGTCAACAGAAAAATCCCACATTTTCAGAATAGCAGGGTCATCCTCGGGTGAAGGTATCACTGTGAAGGTGCCATTTCGCATCACAATAATCTTAGTAGGAAAGCCCCATTTGTATTGCACATTTCCTTGGGTGGAATAGACGTCTTTTGGCCAGCGTCACAGAAGAAATATCTGGAAATATCTGCAGATTATCCAGACACTCGGCTGTGGATGAGGAAGACAAAGCAGACTAGAATGTGTTCTTTTATATGAAGAAAGTGGACCCTGAGCAGAGTGTCCCTCGGTGCTTGGATAGGGGTCTGTTTGGGCTTTGGGAGTCTTCAGTGGAAGCTTCTGAATAGAGGACCGTGGCATAATCATAAAGCTCAGAATTTGTAACAGAATCCGTCATGCCCATTATTCTGATATTATTTCTCCGAGACCTGTCTTCTAAATCAATGACTTTATCACGAATAGAGACCAGGTCTTCCTGAAGGGTGTCATGTGCTGAAATCAGATCTTTGTGAGGCGCAACAATCTATTTCATCTTAGTCTGTACGAGTGCCAATCTCACTGATACCGGACCTCAAAGCTTGAATATTAGAGTTAAGTTCTGAGGTTATTTCAGTCCTTAAATGTAGATAACACAGAATGTATAGAGCATAGAGTAACAGGACCATCTAGTGTGTCTTAAGATGTTTTCAGCCATTACAGCTGGGCTGTGCGTCTGACAGACAGAGAGGGGGGGTTGCAAATCCCACCCCTACATTTCCCTTCAGCACACAAAAAAATTACCTGTAACCATACCTGAACCTATCTGGTAATAGAAATTCAGAGAATAAGTTTACACATGTTTAAGCTGCTGCGTCACTTCACGGCTTCTTCGATGTCAGCAGTCCTAACACTACATAATGGCAGTGCCCACATAGTGCCATGTAATTTGTCACAGTAGGCCTCATGATAAAGGCTATTACTAAAACACACCCAGACAGAGAGCTAACTTGCCCAGGAGCCACCCCCAGGATCTCCCATGGGTACTACAAGGAACAGCATGCCTTCCAAATACTGCTCCCATTCAATGCCTCTCGCACACAAGCAGACAAACAATGGTAAATGCTCGATCATTCCTGGAGATAATTATGTATCAGGTACTGGAAAGGGGCAGGGGTCACAGACAAACAGACAGAGAGGGGGGGTTGCAAATCCCACCCCTACATTTCCCTTCAGCAAACTAAAAAATTACCTGTAACCATACCTGAACCTATCTGGTAATAGAAATTCAGAGAATAAGTTTACACATGTTTAAGCTGCTGCGCCACTTCACGGCTTCTCCGATGTCAGCAGTCCTAACACTACATAATGGCATTGCCCACATAGGGCCATGTAATTTGTCACAGTATGCCTCATGTGCGTCTGACAAGAAGAAGCAGATGATGTTGTAGCGGTCTTAGAAGGACCACCTGAATTTGAGGTACCAAAGGGATGGACAGGTGGGCCAATTTGGTACCTTTTAACCTTTTTTGGAGGCATGTTAAGCCGGCTACAAAGAGACGGACCTCTCAGAGATAGGAAAATACAAACGATCTATAAATAAAAGGAGTACGCTGTTAGGAGGTTACATCAAGATGACACAGTTCAAAATGACATTCTTAGTCGGGATGACAGGGGTAGCCGAGCCAAAATTTCAAGTAAACATGATGTAATGCAACTCAAATAACACAGTAATGACCGAGAAATTCCACTAGAGGTCAGCGTGATCACAGACGTGAAGTACTCAGCACAGAGAGACACAAATGGAAAAATATATTCAGTGAATAAATCCACAAAATAATATACTGTGAGGTTGTAATCAGAGTGTAATGAGCTGTACTCAGACGATACTTGATACTGGGCTCTGCATGTAGACTGAGAGGAAGTAGATTATAGTGGTACCATATAAATAGAAGGTAGTTTCACCTCAAGGCAAATGCCTCAATTTAGTGTAGTGACCCCGGTCCAGCCATTACAACACTTTTTTAGCAGCTTATATCAATTTTACACCTTATTGAAGGCAGAATTCAAAGCATGCGATGGCCGGGCACCAGGATCCAAAATGACAGTCATCTCACTTCCCAATATCACCACCGGGCTCCACTGACTATGGGCAGCCCGTTCTGTCCCCAGCAGTAGCGGAATCTGCGCACCCGTGTGAGTGGGAGAGCAAGTGATCCCGACTGAGCGAAAAGCGCCTTCAAGTCAGGTGTCAGGAGCGTGCAGGAAATCTTGGGCACACTTAGCCCCAGAATACAGCCTGTGGCATCAGCGGCGTCACTAGGCTGCGGCAGTGAACGGTGCCCGGAGGGAGCGGCTTTAGGGCAGTAGGAGTGGTGGACCTAATAGATTGGGTCTTGGTACCAGCGGCGGCTAAGAGATATCAGGTAGGTTAGATAAGAAGCCACTTAGTGAGGAGATCTCCATAAAGCACGCCTGGATGGATCACACCCCTCTTTTTTATTATTTTATATACTAACAGGGGTGACAGGTGTGGTACATCCCTGCAAAGGCAGATCCAATCTCTTTCTCATCAGACTCTGCTGTCTTCCCTGCACTCTCACTCAGATGTTCACTGCTGCCAGTAGCACACGTATGAGAAGCAGAAGTATGGCTGCAGCTGTATAGATTCTGATATGTAATTCTCTGTATCATACTTACCGTACACACATCATCCTTATTACTATGGAGAGTATAGAGTTAAGACACTGATGATGGGGTGTAACAGTGTATTATAACCTATCAGATGATGATGATTACAGTGTATTATATGGTGTATTGCATGTAAAATACCTTGTTCCACACACCTACTCTGCTGTAGCAATATACCTTATATAAGGGTGAGTAACACATGTACAGGCTTACCAGCGTATGAGCACACACATAAAGGAATGCTACCTTACCAATGCTTCCAGGAGTAACGTTAGGAGACATTTCTCTGATCTATCAGCTCATATGACTGATATTATTGTTCATCTAGAATCTCCTCATACGCTATGTTCCCCATCCATTGTTTTACATTGGTGCTGACATAGGACTTGGCGAGTGACTACATCTCCATTTATACTTCATGGTTAGTTACCAGTACAAGAGAGAGAGATATCTAAGTCTTATTATAATATTATATTTGTTATTGTGAGTATTCTCAGGAGGGTGGACACAATGATTGAGACACAATATTATAAAGCCTTCATTAAAAGTTATGTTTTATTATACCCACACATTTACAATTAAGTGTCCCAGAGAGTCGTCATATCCTATTGTTTACAAGATTAATATTGTTACAAAAAATGTCACATTTCCATAATGTATTTTATTTCCAGCAGATGGACACACAAGCAGGAATATCCCAGAAGGACATCTAATGTTATCCCCGGATTGTGACATAAAAGATAATGACAGTAGACCGGATTCTCCAGGAGATAACCCCATTACCCCAATGATACATCCAGCTCTATCAGCTGGTCCTTCTGATCCTGGGAAGTGTTCTCCTGATCACTCTGATATTGGTGCATCTGTTACAGCTCTGACAGTAGATACAGTGTTTCCGTGTTTTATAGATGCCAAATGTTTTACACAGAACACAAAGCCTATTAACCCACACACAGGTAAGGTAGGTGAAAGGCCATTTCCATGTTCTGAGTGTGGGAAATGTTTTACATACAAATCACATCTTGTTATACATCAGAGAAGTCACACAGGTGAGAGGCCACTGACATGTTCTGAGTGTGGGAAATGTTTTGCACGGAAATCACATCTTGTTATGCATCAGAGAAGTCACACAGGTGAGAAGCCGTTTCCATGTTCTGAGTGTGGGAAATGTTTTACACGCAAATCAGATCTTGTTAAACATCAGCAAAGTCACACAGGTGAGAAGCCGTTTCCATGTTCTGAGTGTGGGAAATGTTTTGCACACAAACTATATCTTGTTAGACATCAGAGGAGACACACAGGTGTGAAGCCATTTTCTTGCTCTGAGTGTGGGAAATGTTTTACACAGAAATCACAACTTGTTACACATCAGCAAATTCACACAGGTGAGAATCTGTTTTCTTGCTCTGAGTGTACGAAATGTTTTACACGGAAATCAGATCTTATTACACATCAGCGAAGTCACACTGGTGAGCAGCCATTTCCATGTTCTGAGTGTGGGAAATGTTTTGCAGACAAATCAAATCTTACTAAACATGAAAGAAGTCACACAGGTGAGAAGACATTTTCATGCTCCGAGTGTGGGAAATGTTTTACACGGAAATCACATCTTGTTACACATCAGCAAAGTCACACAGGTGAGAAGCCATTTCCATGTTCTGAGTGTGGGAAATGTTTTGCACACAAACCAGATCTTGTTAGACATCAGAGAAATCACACAGGTGAGAAGCAATTTTCTTGCTCTGAGTGTGGGAAATGTTGTTTAAGTAAATCACATCTTGTTACACATCAGAGAAGTCACACAGGTGTGAAGCCATTTTCTTGCTCTGAGTGTGGGAAATGTTTTACACAGAAATCACAACTTTTTACACATCAGCGAAGTCACACAGGTGTGAAGCCATTTTCTTGCTGTGAGTGTGGGAAATGTTTTACACGGAAATCAAATCTGGTTAGACATAACAGAAGTCACACAGGTGAGAAGCCATTTTCTTGCTCTGAGTGTGGGAAATGTTTTACACAGAAATCACATCTTGTTATACATCAGAGGAGTCACACAGGTGAGAATCTGTTTTCTTGCTCTGAGTGTACGAAATGTTTTACACGGAAATCAGATCTTATTACACATCAGCGAAGTCACACTGGTGAGAAGCCATTTCCATGTTCTGAGTGTGGGAAATGTTTTGCAGACAAATCAAATCTTACTAAACATGAAAGAAGTCACACAGGTGAGAAGACATTTTCATGCTCCGAGTGTGGGAAATGTTTTACACGGAAATCACATCTTGTTACACATCAGCAAAGTCACACAGGTGAGAAGCCATTTCCATGTTCTGAGTGTGGGAAATGTTTTGCACACAAACCAGATCTTGTTAGACATCAGCAAAGTCACACAGGTGAGAAGCAATTTTCTTGCTCTGAGTGTGGGAAATGTTGTTTAAGTAAATCAGATCTTGTTAGACATCAGAGAAGTCACACAGGTGAGAAGCCATTTTCTTGCTCTGAGTGTGGGAAATGTTTTGCATGGAAATCAGATCTTGTTAAACATCAGAGAGGTCACACAGGTGAGAGGCCATTTCCATGTTCTGAGTGTGGGAAATGTTTTGCACGGAAATCAGTTCTTATACATCAGAGAGGTCACACAGGTGAGAAGCCATTTCCATGTTCTGAGTGTGGGAAATGTTTTGCACGGAAATCAGTTCTTGTTATACATCAGAGAAGTCACACAGGTGAGAAGCCATTTCCATGTTTTGAGTGTGGGAAATGTTTTGCACGGAAATCAGTTCTTGTTATACATCAGAGAAGTCACACAAGTGAGAAGCCATTTCCATGTTCTGAGTGCGGGAAATGTTTTGCACACAAATCAGATCTGGTTAGACATAACAGAAGTCACACAGGTGTGAATACATTTTCTTGCTCTGAGTGCGGGAAATGTTTTGCACACAAATCAGATCTGGTTAGACATAACAGAAGTCACACAGGTGAGAAGCCATTTTCTTGCTCTGAGTGTGGGAAATGTTTTGCATGGAAATCAGATCTTGTTAAACATCAGAGAAGTCACACAGGTGAGAAGCAATTTTCTTGCTCTGAGTGTGGGAAATGTTGTTTAAGTAAATCAGATCTTGTTAGACATCAGAGAAGTCATACAGTTGAGAGGCCATTTCCATGTTCTGAGTGTGGGAAATGTTTTGCACGGAAATCAGTTCTTGTTATACATCAGAGAAGTCACAAAGGTGTGAAGCCATTTTCTTGCTCTGAGTGCGGGAAATGTTTTACACAGAAATCACATCTTGTTACACATCAGCGAAGTCACACAGGCATTTCCATACTCTGAGAAATAAGCTTTTGTTGCACACAATAGACCACTCAGGTGAGAAACCATTTTAATCTTCTTGAGTATACTTATCATTGCCATGTAATGTTCCTCAAGATTCTGTCCTATCTCTTATGCTTTTTGCAATATACATGCAACAGGTCCTTCTGATAGAAGCTCACCAACAAAGGGCAGGGCTACAGCTCAGCTTTGCAAACCAAACAGACTTAAGCTTGGGGGTTCAGAGTAACAAAATGCTGATCATGTGCGGAATCTTGGGGGTAAATTTACTAAGATGTGAGTTCTATTTAAGATGGGATGTTGCCAATAGCAACCAATCAGATTTCAGGTATTATCTTCTATAAGGTGCTAGATAAATGAGAAGTAGAATCTGATTGGTTGCCATGGGCAACATCCCATCTTAAATAGAACTCCCATCTTAGTAAATTTCCCCCTTGGTGTCCTGGATGGTGGAGTGATACTTCAACTGTTTGAAAAGTCAGGTGTTTGTTTTTTCCTATCTACTAGACCGGAAAAAACACCCCCAACCAACTTTTCAAACAGTTGACTTCCACGCTTAGACATCAAATATCAGCCACAATCAGATCCTCATCTGAGGAACATAGCCAGACTCCAGCACTTATTTCCCTCAGAAGATCTACCTACAGTCATACATGTATTTGTATCATCACACATAGACTACTGCAATGTCCTCTACCTGGGTCTCCCAGCAAAAGAATTGCACAGCTTGTACAGAATGCAGCAGCCAGGCTGTTACCTAACCAGCCCGTTCCTGCCACATAACACCCATTCTCTGCTCCATTCACCGGCTGCCTGTAAGATGGTGACTCTATTACATAATCTTACTGACTCTCCCAGCCCTACATGACCAGGGTCCAAGGTACCAGAAGCAGCGCCCTGTTCGGTTCCATCTGCAGATGAAGGACTGTAACTAGCAGTATCAATTCCCCAAGCAGTGCTGAGATGTCGGGTAGGCGGCACCTTTGCATTAGTGGGGGCTGCTGGAGCAGTGTCTACATAGGTAATATTGTCTCCAAGCAGCGCTGAGGTGTCAGGGGAGACAGGGCGGATGGCTGCAGTGCGGTACCAGGGGCTGCTGGAGGCAGTGTCTATGTGGGTAATCATGTCCCAAAAAAGAGCTAAGGTGTCAGGGAGACAGCGGGTGGCAGTAGTGGAAGGAGACAGGGTGGTGGCAGTAGAGGGGTAGACAGGGCAAGTGACCGTAGTGGGGGGATACAGGGCGGTGGCAGTAGTGTGAGAAGATGGGGTAGTGGGAGGAGACAGGGCAGGTGGTAGTAGTGGGGGAGACGGCAGTAGTGGGAGGAGACGGCGAGTGGCAGTAGTGAGGGGGAGACAGGGCGGGTGGCCGCAGTGCAGTTACATTGGCTGCTGGAGGCAGTAAAGAGGTGTATGGGTCCCGCACAGAATCTGATAATTAGACTTTTAATGATTATGCTTCCTTATTTCTAATGAATCCCTTGTATGTGTTACTGTTATTTGCTGTGTCAGCCTTTATGTGTGTTCTGTGTAATAATCCTGAAAGTAGTGCTGCTACCGATCTCATATCATTTGTAGTAACTTGGAAAAGATGAGATATGAGGTGCACTCTGGAAGCTTATAGGGGGTAATCAGAGATGAACGCAGATGTGACATCATGCAGCCCCTGAAAAATGGTCCTAGCCCACCCACGTTAACCCCTCAGGGATGTGACCGCAATGTGCGCATGTATATATTACCACCACCAGCAAACTGTTGCGAGACGCTATTGCGGCTGGTTCTGAATGACCCCCATAGGCTGTTGTGCAGAGTAAAGTATTTTTTAAGTTTAAAATATAGAGAAAAATCTGTGTATTAAAAATATGAAATAAAGTTGTTTAAAAACAAAAGATTTCCGTTGAGTCTTTTTATGTGTCTGTATTATCTTATTTCCAGATAATTATCGCTATGGTGACAGAAACAATTTCCTGTTAATGTGTCACTTGTAGTGTTACTTTTGTGTCCACATAATATCAGTGTTGCTGTGTATAAATACCCCGTCTGGTGTGTAAAGGTGGGTACACACGTTGCCATTGTGACTGTGCGATTTCCCTTGAACTGGCCGGAGCCCAGAACCACCAATAGTGACTATGTACTTGTGATTGTGGCTATGTCTGATTGTGTGCTTGTGTGAATAGTGGGGTGTATATAGATATCTTATTTTTTTTTAAATAAATGATGTCTGTTCAAAGGTTCAGTTTTATTTTTTTTTTACTTGTGTAGGTGAATTAGGGTTGTATTGTCGAAGTCAAAAATATTACATACACACAACATGCAAACACCATCCACGCCCGCTACGTACACTGGTTCACGTATTGACACGTGGTATGAGTATATACGGTAGCATACGCAATCGCACAGAAAAGCCACAAAGACATATTCAATATTCTATTTATATAGTGCATAATTTACACATAGTCTCCACACACATTTCCAGCAAGTTACATATACTCAAAGGATAGAATAACAGTCATTCAGGATGTGAGGGGATGGAGTAAGGTTAGTACTTAGTGCTTGGTATCCAGATGTGCAGTATCTTGAGACCTATATTCTGGTTGCTATGTGCAGTTTATAGCATGTTTCTGAGCATAGATATGTGCACAATTGTAATATTCACAAATACTGTAAATACTGTACTCTTGATATTCGGCGGGAACCAGGGGTGAACACCTGCAAGCACACCTGGACCGGACCAAGCATCGCCCATTCATTTAAACCAACCTATGACCCCTCATGTACTGTAAATGACCTGCCCTTTGACCTATGAAAGAAGCGCTTACACTTCCCATTGTACTGTATTTGGACACATTGTATAAAGAGAGTCCTCCTGACTAGGCTCAGTCTATTCTCTGAAGGTCATCTTGCTAAGACTGACTGAGGACCGGATCCGGGAGCGCTCGTGAACAAACGTATGTACTATTGGTTGTAGCTCTTCTCTGTAATATTGTTGTATCTTTTATCTGTATATTTTGAGTAAATACTGTTGATGCGTTCGACCACAACATTACATGTAACTACTGGTGTCGCATTCCATTGTTTGGGGATAAGGTGTAGTCAGCCACACGTGTCACTGCATTGTGCGCATAGCGTGCCGGCGTGTATATGCAACGTGCATACATATCTTAGCGGTTATTTGCTTACGTTATGTGGCTGCAGCGGCCCGAACCACAGTGTGATACAGTATTGCTTTTCCATGAAAATTAATCAAACTTTACAGTATTTAAATAAACTTACCTGACCCTTGCCTGGAAATGTCCATGTATGAAGGTATGGGAGATACCTGCTGCAGTCCCTTCTACTTACATTTGGGAGGTACAGTTGTTTTGGGGAAATTAGCAGCAAATAGTAAATGATACATTGGCTCCATAACGTCTCGCTGACCCTCTAATTTTTACAAAAATATGTTACACAAAATGACATTTGCATTAACAACCATTAATTAAACAAGAAAAATACAACACAATAAAGAAAAATGATACACAAAAAATAGAAGAAAATCACCAATTCTGGTCTGGATTCATTGACTCTATCAGGAGAACAAGAGACTTCTTAACAAGGACTATGCCAACAGCAACCAGTAGAGGAATCAGGCGTATCCCACAGAATATCAGTGCTGCCACCATACATTGGGGAGAGAAGATGAAGTGCAGATTTCTGAACAGTGCTTTTAGAAGGAACACAAGAAGTGCATAGACCACAATGATCAGAAGTCCTGGACATTGAGGTCAAGAAACCAATGCTGTGGTTCTAATGACCTCAATACAGATTACTTGGAGCAAGAGACTAGGGTAAGGGCAACAAAATTCTTTTTAAACACAATTAAAAATCCGGTTTGAAAAAAAAATTTTTTTTTAAAAAACGAGGATCGTCCAGTACAGAGGACTGTGTACTCAGCATGTCTAAGTACATACCACTGGACGACACGCTGGAATGGGAGGAGGGGGTGGGCTGTATGGGTCTTTGCGTAAAACAGCTAAACTGTTGAGGAGGGTTTCCCGGCACATAATGCATGGGTTGGTGATGTGGGTAGATGAGTGGGGGCACATTTGGGAGACAGCACATGGCAGGTGGTGTTATCTCACACGTCTCAACAGGAGATTCATCATTGTGCATGAGGTAGCATCAAGAACCAGACACTTGCAGATATTTTGATCCTCCTTCATCAGTCGCATCTCTACCTCGATGTAATTGGCAACAGATTGCTCCAAGTCCGGAGACCTATGTAGAACCTCATGAGTAAAAAACTGTTGTGAGCTGGGCGGGGCAGAAGTGGTTTTTCGGATGACCTCCACTGTTTTGGGGGTCATTGCTGTGGCGTTGGGTCGTCCACTTCAGTTGCCTCACTCATGGAAGGCTTCACTTCCAGCTCCGGTGTAATATTCTGCAATATAAAACAAAAATGAACTCCATGTAAAAATGTGTGGGTACAATACAATACAAATGTTGATGTACTTACCAGATCCAGATTCTCCGATGCCTCCTCTTCCTCAAGAGTGGGAGAATCTGGATCCAGATTACACTGTGACCTTAGTCTTGGCTCTTGTTCCAAAGTGAATTTCATGAGGTGATAATACCACAGCGTTGGCTTGTAAACCTCATCCGTCCCGTCTCCTGAACATTGTGATTCCATGTACTTCTTGTGCTCCTACAAAAACACTGGAAATTTGCGATGTTCTTCTTTACCTAATCTAGGTCTGCAGCGCTGTTCCTGGCTCTACTGTATCTGATCAGCTGGTCATATGCCCGATTCCTCTGTGTCCTGTTGGCATAGTCCACACTTTTTACACACCACAGGCACTCGTTCTCGTGATACAATTCAATAAATCCAGACCAGAATTTGTGATTTTCTTCTGCTGACATATCTGTGGGAAAAATATTATACACAATTTATCTACAAAGTACAAGTGTAATGTACACACCTGTGTCACACAACCTGCATAGTAACGCACAAACAGCAACTTGAATTATGAGCACCCAGCTGAAAATTAAAACAAATCTGCAGCATCGTTACACATTATTACACACCGTAATGCCCATTACACATTATTACACACTGTTATGCACATTACACATTATTACACACCGTTATGCCCCTTACACATTATACCACACAGCATAATGCCCATTACACATTATTACACATCCATAATGCCCATTATACATTATGCCACATACCATAATGCCCATTACTTATGCCACACCCCGTAATGCCCTTTACACATTATTACACATCCATATGGCCCATTATATATTATGCCACACACTGTAATGCCCCTTACACATTATTACACACCGTAATGCCTGCGATCGCTTTCGTTGTAGAAGCCGTCGCTCTCCGGCGACCCCTGTTACCCTGCAGCAACACGCCTGCGCATTGCAATGTGTTGCTGCCCTGTCACCGGGCAGCAACACGCCTGCAAATTGCGGGTTACACGCTTGCGCAGTTCAGACCCGATCGTACTACTGTGAGAAAATACAGCATGTGAACAGGTCTGAATGAGGATCACGGTGCGATATGTGCTAATTTTTTTACCATTGTGACTATATAGTCATCGCACCGTGTGTAATGTATACAGCTTTATTCCTTCTATACGAACAGGGAAAGAAAGGTTCTACATAATATCTGTATTCAGAAGGCTACAGCCAGACGCAGGACAGCCGCACTACATGAGATGATGAGCAGTAATCTATATGTTCCCAGAAATTCCCCTGAGATGACAGGACACATGGATAATGTCCCTGATCAGAGGGTGGAACTGTCAAATACTGTGTCAGAGACAACTTTCTAAAGGTATATATATGTATTCCTGGACAGTATGTATATACATGGGTATGTATACATGATACCCAGATGATTCTATATAATCACAATATAACAGTGATTTCATATTCATCATTATCTTATCTATTATATTCACCCATTCTGTATTCAGCATATATAGGAAAGTATAATCATATGAAAATGACAATATTCTATAGCGCAGTCTAGAAATCCCGCTGCATTACATTAGGTAGATACGAGTCACCCGTCTCATACATGCACAAAATACTACCACATGTATATGCACTTAGAGACGTTACAACACAGATATACTTAGCACCCTGTTATTCTTGGGATGCCACAAATCCACATTCCATCCATCATATCGCTCCAGACATATGAAAAATAAACACAACAATAAAAATAATATAGTGTGGTATTTCTGATCACAAATGTCCTAAAGTATAGCCACTAGGTGTACAGAGCAGGGAATACATTGTGAACCCGTTTCCAAGAGGTTTTCTTCCACCAATCGTTGCTCCCCTTCAATCAACAGGAAAGACACCACGTGTACCACCAATACATATATGTGCTTACATGAAGCTTACTTGTAAGCCGCCTTGGTAATAGCGCCTACAGGTATCTTTTCCCTTTACTCTCCTCCGGTGTTTATGGATTACACTGCTTACTAGTGATGTGCACCGGACATTTTTCGGGTTTTGTGTTTTGGTTTTTGATTCGGTTCCGCGGCCGTGTTTTGGATTCGGATACGTTTTGGCAAAACCTCACCGAAAAATTTTGGTCGGATTCGGGTGTGTTTTGGATTCGGGTGTTTTTTTCAAAAAACCCTAAAAAACAGCTTAAATCATAGAATTTCGGGGTCATTTTGATCCCATAGTATTATTAACCTCAATAACCATAATTTCCACTCATTTCCAGTCTATTCTGAACACCTCACAATATTATTTTTAGTCCTAAAATTTGCGCCGAGGTCGCTGGATGGCTAAGCTAAGCGACCCAAGTGGCCGACACAAACACCTGGCCCATCTAGGAGTGGCACTGCAGTGTCAGGCAGGATGGCACTTCAAAAAAATTGTCCCCAAACAGCACATGATGCAAAGAAAAAAAGAGGCGCACCAAGGTCGCTGTGTGACTAAGCTAAGCGACACGAGTGGCCGTCACAAACACCTGGCCCATCTAGGAGTGGCACTGCAGTGTCAGGCAGGATGGCACTTCAAAAAAATTGTCCCCAAACAGCACATGATGCAAAGAAAAATTAAAGAAAAAAGAGGTGCAAGATGGAATTGTCCTTGGGCCCTCCCACCCACCCTTATGTTGTATAAACAGGACATGCACACTTTAATGAACCCATCATTTCAGCGACAGGGTCTGCCACACGACTGTGACTGAAATGACTGATTGGTTTGGGCCCCCACCAAAAAAAGAAGCAATCAATCTCTCCTTGCGCAAACTGGCTCTACAGAGGCAAGATGTCCACCTCATCATGATCCTCCGATTCCTCACCCCTTTCATTGTGTACATCCCCCTCCTCACAGATTATTTATTCGTACCCACTGGAATCCACCATCTCAGGTCCCTGTGTACTTTGTGGAGGCAATTGCTGCTGATGAATGTCTCCACGGAGGAATTGATTATAATTCATTTTGATGAACATCATCTTCTTCACATTTTCTGGAAGTAACCTTGTACGCCGATTACTGAAAAGGTGAGTGCCTGCACTAAACACTCTTTCGGAGTACACACTGGAGGGAGGGCAACTTAGGTAGAATAAAGCCAGTTTGTGCAAGGGCCTCCAAATTGCCTCTTTTTCCTGCCAGTATAAGTACGGACTGTCTGACGTGCCTACTTGGATGCAGTCACTCATATAATCCTCCACCATTCTTTCAATGGTGACAGAATCATATGAAGTGACAGTAGACGACATGTCAGTAATCGTTTGCAGATCCTTCAGTCCGGACCAGATGTCAGCACTCGCTCCAGACTGCCCTGCATCACCGCCAGTGGGTGGGCTCGGAATTCTTAGCCTTTTCCTCGCAACCCCAGTTGCGGAAGAATGTGAAGGAGGAGATGTTGACGGGTCACGTTCCGCTTGACTTGACAATTTTCTCACCAGCAGGTCTTTGAACCTCTGCAGACTTGTGTCTGCTGGAAAGAGAGATACAACATAGGTTTTAAATCTGGGATCGAGCACGGTGGCCAAAATATAGTGCTCTGATTTCAACAGATTGACCACACGTGAATCCTGGTTAAGCGAATTAAGGGCTCCATCCTCAAGTCCCACATGCCTAGCGGAATAGCTCTGTTTTAGCTCCTCCTTCAATATCTCCAGCTTCTTCTGCAAAAGCCTGATGAGGGGAATGACCTGACTCAGGCTGGCAGTGTCTGAACTGACTTCACGTGTGGCAAGTCCAAAGGGTTGCAGAACTTTGAACAATGTTGAAATCATTCTCCACTGTGCTTGAGTCAGGTGCATTCCCCCTCCTTTGCCTATATCGTGGGCAGATGTACAGGCTTGAATGGCCTTTTGCTGCTCCTCCATCCTCTGAAGCATATAGAGGGTTGAATTCCACCTCGTTACGACCTCTTGTTTCAGATGATGGCAAGGCAGGTTCAGGACTGTTTGGTGGTGCTCCAGTCTTCTGTACGTGGTGGCTGAATGCCGAAAGTGGCCCGCAATTCTTCGGGCCACCGACAGCATCTCTTGCATGCCCCTATCGTTTTTTAAATAATTCTGCACCACCAAATTCAATGTATGTGCAAAACATGGGACGTGCTGGAATTTGCCCAGATGTAATGCACGCACAATATTGCTGGCATTGTCCGATGTCACAAATCCCCAGGAGAGTCCAATCGGGGTAAGCCATTCTGCGATGATCTTCCTCAGTTTCCGTAAGAGGTTGTCAGCTGTGTGCCTCTTCTGGAAAGCGGTGATACAAAGCGTAGCCTGCCTAGGAATGAGTTGGCGTTTGCGAGATGCTGCTACTGGTGCCGCCGCTGCTGTTCTTACTGGTGGTCACTGTGTCAGCAAAACTGCAAAATCAAAATGCACCACAGGTATAGAATGTAGATGGATAGTATACTTAATGACGACACAGAGGTAAGTACAGCTGTGGCCTTCCGTACCGTACTGCTATATATAGTATACTGGTGGTCCCTGTGTCAGCAAACTGCAAAACTAAAATGCACCACAGGTATAGAATGTAGATGGATAGTATACTTAATGACGACACAGAGGTAAGTACAGCAGTGGCCTTCCGTACCGTACTGCTATATATAGTATACTGGTGGTCACTGTGTCAACAAACTGCAAAACTAAAATGCACCACAGGTATAGAATGTAGATGGATAGTATACTTAATGATGACACAGAGGTAAGTACAGCAGTGGCCTTCCGTACCGTACTGCTATATATATTATACTGGTGGTCACTGTGTCAGCAAACTGCAAAACTAAAATGCACCACAGGTATAGAATGTAGATGGATAGTATTCTTAATGACGACACAGAGGTAGGTACAGCAGTGGCCTACTGTACCGTAATGCTATATATTATATACTGGTGGTCACTGGTCAGCAAAACTCTGCACTGTACTCCATTCTATATAATATTATACTGGTGGTCCCCAGTCCCCACAATAAAGCAGCACACTGAGCACAGATATGGAGTGTTTTTCAGGCAAACAATGTATACTGGTGGTCACTGTCAGCAGCAAAACTCTGCACTGTACTCCTCCTATATACAGCTGCTCCCCAGTCCCCACAATTAAGTAATAAGCAAGCACAAAATTTTTGCAATGCATCAACATAAACGGAGAGGACGCCAGCCACGTCCTCTCCCTAACATTTCCAATGCACGAGTGAAAATGGCGGCGACGCGCTGCTGCTTATATACAATCCGAATCTCGCGAGAATCCGACAGCGGGATGATGACGTTCGGGTACGCTCGGGTTAGCCGAGCAAGGCGGGAAGGTTCGAACCTGCCTCGGACCCGTGTAAAAAGGGTGAAGTTCGAGGGGGTTCGGTTTCCGAGAAACCGAACCCGCTCATCACTAGTGCTTACATGGAGTTTACTTGTAAGCCAACTTGGTAAAAGTGCATACAGGTGTCTTTTCCCTTTACTCTCCTCCGGTGTGTATGGATTACACTGCATAAGTACGTATCCGAATGTCAAATGCTTAAAATATTGACATTCATTTCACAGATAAAAAATACTAAAATATAAAAAGATACAGGAACATTTCCATCTTTTACTCATCAGCTCCAAACGGTCAGATTATAACATTGTCACCATTCCCTGGAGAGTGGAATCCCGGGATAATCTCACCCTCCTGATGGTTCTAGACCAACAATGTGCTGGCAAGGCTGATGTACTCTGTCCTGTTTGTCACCACTCCCGACGCGTTTCCACGCTCCTGGCGTCTTTGTCAAGAAATGGTGACAGACTAACATTCATGCAATTTATACCTAGTGGCCGGAAATGGGTCACCGGAAGTAGCCATGTTTTATGTGACACATATGTAACTTCCATATTATGTCCAACTTCCATACTACGTCATTGGGCATGCACTCATTATAAAAATACATCCCAAAATATTATTTTATAACACCTGTAGCATAAATATATATAGGTTTTTAATCCCTAAAACTTCTTAAACATATGGGCGGATATGACGTTTTTCTTTCCCCTCATCTGAGGGCGGAAGTTACGTCTTTAGTAACATCTATTTGGCTCCTATCTCCACTTCCTCCATTGGGACAATAATATCATCTCTATCAATCCCATCCCATATCAATGAATCATACTGTTGGAAGTGACGTCACTCCCCCATCCCTGACTAAGGGCGGAAGTGGCGTCACTCCCCCATTCATGACTAAGGGTAGAAGTGGCGTTACTCCCCCATTCATGACTAAGGGTAGAAGTGGCGTCACTCCCCCATTCATGACTAAGGGTAGAAGTGGCGTCACTCCCCCATTCATGACTAAGGGTAGAAGTGGCGTCACTCCCCCATTCATGACTAAGGGTAGAAGTGGCGTTACTCCCCCATTCATGACTAAGGGTAGAAGTGGCGTCACTCCCCCATTCATGACTAAGGGTAGAAGTGGCGTCACTCCCCCATTCATGACTAAGGGTAGAAGTGGCGTCACTCCCCCATTCATGACTAAGGGTAGAAGTGACGTCACTCCCCCATCCCTGACTAAGGGCGGAAGTGACGTCACTCCCCCATTCATGACTAAGGGTAGAAGTGGCGTCACTCCCCCATTCATGACTAAGGGTAGAAGTGACGTCACTCCCCCATTCATGACTAAGGGTAGAAGTGACGTCACTCCCCCATCCCTGACTAAGTGTTATGATTCCCGTACTCCAGACCAGAGGAGATCTTTATGGCAGAGGTCTGAATACAGGAAAGATATGCTGGAACGGGAGCAGGAAAGCCTAGTAACCCCTGGCGCCCTAACTCCGTTGTCTCGCCCGTGTTATCAGAAATCCCCTGAAAGACTATGGTTGCTTGAGCCCATGGCAGCCGCGTTCGAAGGGCGGATTATGTCTGCCCAACCCCGATGCCCCCTCAGGTCTTAATGGGAGACAAAGGGAAATCCGAGACAGGGTGATAACAAGGGGCCCTCTGACTAAGCAACCAGGCCAGGGGTTACAAGCTATCTAACTTTAACCAAAAGTATGTGCGGACACACCGCCAGGGAAAAGGACAACCAAAGATCCACTGATCCGTTACTCCTATCCAGCACCGCTGGATACCAGAGTGGATGTGTGGGGGCGGAATCCTCCGCAAAAGCTCCAGAAACTAAATACACAAAATAATAAATAGCAAGCGGTCAAGCCGCAACACACGGCTACGCCGCGACTCACGAACACCACAGGATGTTAAAGGTGCTCGGTCGGACTCCAGGAATAGATGACAAATTCCGAGTACTGGATCACTGGGGACAGGAACAACCGGGTTGAGCAGGACTGGAAACTCTCTGTAACTGACACAGCAAACAGGAAGCTATCACCGGCGTCTGTGAGAAGTCCTGGGCGTGCTTAAATATGGGATCCCTCCAATCATGATCCAGACAGGGTAATAATTACATGATGCCGTGCAGCTGCATGCTGCACGGCCAGAAAACACAAGCACTTGATAATTAAGACCCAGCAACGGGGAACGCGGTCTGAACGTGGCGTCCCCGTTGCTAGGGTCTGAGCGGCTCCGTGTGCCCGGCGTCTAGCGTTGCTAGGGAGCCGGCGGCTGTCTGCCTGCAGCGTCCCTAGTTGCTAGGCGCCGGGCCGCACTGACGGGCGGACCCTCGGCGCCTAACACTAAGGGCGGAAGTGACGTCACTCCCCCATTCATGACTAAGGGTAGAAGTGACGTTACTCCCCCATTCATGACTAAGGGTAGAAGTGACGTCACTCCCCCATTCATGACTAAGGGCGGAAGTGGCGTCACTCCCCCATCCCTGACTAAGGGCAGAAGTGGCGTCACTCCCCCATTCATGACTAAGGGCGGAAGTGACGTCACTCCCTCATCCCTGCCTAAGGGCGGAAGTGGCATCACTCCTCCATCCCTGACTAAGGGCAGACGTGACGTCACTCCCCCATTCATGACTAAGGGCGGAAGTGACATCACTCCCTCATCCCTGCCTAAGGGTGGAAGTGGCGTCACTCCTCCATCCCTGACTAAGGACGGAAGTAACGTCACTCCACCATTCATGACTAAGGGCAGAAGTGACGTCACTACCCCACCCCTGACTAAGGGCGGAAGTGGCGTCACTCCTCCATCCCTGACTAAGGGCAGAAGTGACGTCACTCCCCCATCCCTGATTAAGGGCGGAAGTGGCGTCACTCCTCCATCTCAGACTAAGGGCAGAAGTGACGTCACTCCACCATTCATGACTAAGGGCGGAAGTGACGTCACTCCCCCATCCCTGACTAAGGTCAGAAGTGACGTCACTACCCCCATCCCTGACTAAGGGCGGAAGTGACATCACTCCCCCATCCCTGACTAAGGGCGGAAGTGGCGTCTACTCCGTGTTTTGATAAGAACAAACTTATCATAACAGAAGAAAGATTATTATTGCCCATTTTGTTTAAAAAACTGAATAAATCACAATTTCTATAGGGATAATGACAAAATAATAAAAAGCAAAAACACAAACCAATACGCTATCAGGGCCGGTTCGAATGCCCTCGGCGCCCCGGGCAGGGAATGGGGGCGTGGCTTAGTACAGGGGGCGTGACCAGTCACGCCCCCTGTACAGCAGAAGCGCCGCTTAAATGCTGAGCGGTGCGCGATGACGTCATCACGCACCGCACAGCAAAAGGTCCTCTCCGCGAAGTGAAACTAGACGCGTAGTGTCTAGTTCCCTTCGCGGAGTGGACCTTTGCTGTGCGGTGCGTGATGACGTCATCGCGCACCGCTCAGTAATGGTCCTCTTTGCGAAGGGAAACTAGACGCTACGCGTCTAGTTCCCTTCACGGGACCAGAGCCGCAGGAGCCGGGGGGACACAGCGGGCAGCGGAGGGCACAGCAGTGGCGGATCTTGCCATGGTGCGGCGCTCTCCGGATGGCGCCAGCGCCCTCCGGAAGGCGGCGCCCCGGGCAAAAGTACTGCTTGCCCGTGGCAAGAACCGCCACTGTACGCTATGTGATAAGAATCACAGTACTAAACCATTGGATATATATGTAAAATTTGTATATTCAAAAAGGTCCTTACTGCTTTATACATTTTCACTAAAAGATGAGTATATATAGATCCTAATTATCACAAATTGGTCACTTATATTGATTAACACTTATTTAATAAATAGCACTATTAATACCTTTATTTAATTGATGAGATAACAGCACTTTATTACTATTTAGAATTCAATATTAATGTTACAATTCTAAAGGGCCCTACACACTAAAAGATTATCTGTCCAATCTGGCTGATTGGAAAGAAAATCTGGCAATGTCTGGGATCAAATGGCAATTGACTATTTGCTCTCAAACACTGGAAAACAGACAAAAATGGACTTTAAGACACATTGGTTAAGTTTGTTTCATTAAACCAATTTATCTGAACTGTTTTTGTCCATTTTCTTGATTTTGGTAGCAAATGGTTGATTGTCATTTGCTCCCAGCCATTGCCAGATTTTCTTTCCAATCAGCCAGATTGGACAGATAATCTTTAAGTGTGTAGGGCCCTTAACTGTGAAAAAAGAGTTTGACTTTAATGACCAAAGAACTCTTTACTAGTAGACCTTATAAAGAATTTTTGTTTAATCTTTATTCATCACAGAAAGAATCCCTAAAGCTAACCACAAAATTTAACATCCGCTGACACATCTCCATCGAACTACGGGACCGTGGCACGCAAACGGCGATCGTGATTCGCATGTGATGTACTTCCGCCGGAGGTGCGTGACTGTGACACGCACGCGGTGCGTATTTCCGCCTGAACCGGAAGTGCGGTGCGTTGACACGCACGCGAGAGTGGAACGCATGTAGCGTTCAGATTTTGTCCCCTCTTATTTTTATAATGTCAGGAAGCAGAATTGATGTTAGTTAATCAGTAAGAATGGCATTCCACATAGTACTATGAGGTCTTAACACATTACTAACTAATAATAAATTAATTAATCAGCCAGCAGGAAGTGATGTAATATCAAGGGAGCTATAAAGGGATGCCCCTATATTGCCTCTCATTCTGTAGTTGGGATTCAGTGAGGTTGCACTTGTTCCTGTAAAAAGTAAGTTTGAGTACTATATTGGTATTTTTGGAACTTAGTTATTGGATGGTCTCTTTGAAAATTCATTAGATGAATGGATTCCTTAATTGAAGAGTAACTACTTAATTTTAGTATGATTGTAATATACTGATTTAGATTTACTTGTCCACAGGGAATAGTTTCGTTCAGGATTTGAAATTTTCATAAGTTCTCTGTTTGGTGACATGTATAAACAGAGGTAGACTATAAGGTTCCACCATTCTTGATTGAAAATAGGTAAGAACCAGACTAATTTAGTGCAAATATTGAATACCATATGAGGTTAAGTATTTCAGATGTTAAAAAGTTCTTCTTGCTGGTTATAAATTACAGCTGTGAACTTAATTGGCTCTCTAATGATTGATTGAATATACCACTCCCCATTGCATGTTAGATTAAAGACATCATTTAGGGCAGGGGTGTCAAACTCAAATTCATCGGGGGCCGCATCAGCAGTTTGGTCCCCATCAAAGGGCCGGTTGTATCTGTAGGTCTATGTGTCCACTCTTTATTATCATAAATTAATGTCACTGCATTCAATTATTACTGTTTTTTGTAATAATGTAAGTAATAACTAGCTCTGAAAGCAGAAACATAGTCAGAATAATGACAAGTAGATATTCAAAAAAATTATTTCATGTGCCCCCTTTTATAGTGCCCAGCCATCTGCCCCCTTTTATAGTGCCCAGCCATCTGCCCCCTTTTATAGTGCCCAGCCATCTGCCCCCTCCATTTACTTTACTTACCTTTTACTTCTTTCTCTCTTTTACTTCTTTCTTCTTGCTCCTCTCCGCGGCGTCCGCGCGCTCCTCTGATCCCTGGAGATGTCGGGCGGACGTCACGTGATGACGTCACGTCCGACACCCAGGGAGCAGTGCGGGGCAGGAAGAAGTCGGGCCAGGTCCCGGAAGGTAAGTAAATTTGCACGGAGTAAATTCATTGAAAAAAAAAAAGGGGAGGCTGCAAGGCTGGCGGCAGCACCGCGGGCCATCAGACGAGGTCTGGCGGGCCGGATTTGGCCCGCGGGCCTTGTGTTTGACTCCCCTGATTTAGGGGATCTGTTAGGTAACCAGTAAGAATGGCATTTCACATAGTACTATGAGGTCTTAACACATTACTAACTAATAATAAATTAATTAATCAGCCAGCAGGAAGTGATGTAATATCAAGGGAGCTATAAAGGGATGTCCTTATATTGCCTCTCATTCTGTAGTTGGGATTCAGTGAGGTTGCACTTGTTCCTGTAAAAAGTAAGTTTGAGTACTATAATTGTATATTTGGAACTTAGTTATTGGATGGTCTTTTTGAAAATGTATTAGATGAATGGATTCCTTAATTGAAGAGTAACTACTTAATTTTAGTATGATTGTAATATACTGATTTAGATTTACTTGTCCACAGGGAATAGTTTCGTTCAGGATTTGAAATTTTCATAAGTTCTCTGTTTGGTGACATGTATAAACAGAGGTAGACTATAAGGTTCCACCATTCTTGATTGAAATTAGGCAGAGCCGGCCATAGCTATAGGCAAACTAGGCAATTGCCTAGGGCATTTGATATGCCTAGGGGCATCAGCAGCTTCTGCTGATTAAAATGATGTGCAGCATGCCTATATTCTGTGTGTAGTTTTTCATATGCAGATACAGCCACAGTCTCACACAGTATATAGGCATGCCTCATATCATTTTAATCAGCAGAAGCTGCTTGTGCATCCTAGCCACATTGCAATGCAAATAAGATGCATTTTCATAAAAAAAGGTGCCCGACGTTAGCATTGATGCAAGATTTGTGAGGACACATCTGTATCCAAGCAGAGGCAGAGGTCACAGTGTTAGTGGAAGTGTGAGTGCTGTGTGCATGTGAGTGGGTTGGTTGTGCAGTAGTGTTTGGAATATGTGTAAGGGGCACTATGTGTATCATTATGTGTATAAGGGCATTAATAATGTGCAGCATATGTGTAACAGGGTACTACTGTATGTGTGTCATTATGTGTATAGGGGCACTAATAATGTGCAGCAAATGTGTAGGGAGCACTATACATGTCATTACGTGTATAAGGGCATTAATAATGTGCGACATATGTGTAACAGGGTACTACTGTATGTGTGTCATTATGTGTATAGGGGCACTAATAATGTGCAGCAAATGGTTAGGGGGCACTATACATGTCATTATGTGTATAAGGGCATTAATAATGTGCAGCATATGTGTAAGGGACATTATGTGTAAAAGGGCATTAATAAAGGTTGTCATAATGTTTAAGGCGCATTATGTTTATAAGGACATTAATAATGTGTCTCATATGTGTAAGGGGCATTACTGTGTGGAATTATGTATATAAATGCATTACTAATGTGTGGCATTATGTGTACAAGGTGCTCTACTATGTGGCGTTGCATATAGAAATGGCACTACTGTTTCATCTAATGTGAATAAAGAGCAATAGGGTGTGGTGTAATGTGAAAAAGGAGAAATTCAGTGTCATGTAATGTGAATAAGGGTCTCTATTGTGGGGAGTAACTTTTATAAGGTAAAGTGATACTACTGTGGGATGTAATATGAATTATGGACACTATTGCATGATAAAATGTGAATAAAGTTGCAGTACTGAGTGGCATAATTGGAATTGGGGTTACTATTGTGTGGCCATGCCCCTTGCCATCAAAATCACACCCCTTTTTGGGCTGTGCGCCAAATGTGCGAACTGTTCCTATTTAAAATATAGGGGATACAAACACCAAAATAAGGACTGCTATGGATGAGGGGTGATGGTGCTGGGAAAGAGGTGCAAGGTCAGAGGCGGAACCAGCTGTGGTCCTAGGGGGCACCAGCCAAAATCTTGCCTAGGGCATCATATTGGTTAGGGCCGGCTCTGAAAATAGGTAAGAACCAGACTAATTTAGTGCAAATATTAAATACCATATGATGTTAAGATTAGTATTTCAGATGTTAAAAAGTTCTTCTTGCTGGTTATAAATTACAGCTGTGAACTTGATTGGCCCTCTGTACCACTCCCCATTGCATGTTAGATTAAAGACATAATTTATTAATTAGTTTGGGATAAAAAAGTTCTTCTATTTGAATCACCTTAAATACCTTACATTAAATACTGACATCAGCATGGTCTCTTATAATCAATTGAGGAAGTTGTTGTTATATCTTCTCTGATTTGTTGGTAGCATCTATGTTATTTTAATGGTAAACAGGATGTTACAGGAACATTTCCTATCAACAATCATTTGAGTGACAAAAAACTATTTTATCTTTATCCCTTTTAGGGAACGTAACATCATCTAATTTCAACCAAATTTATATATTTTTTTTTAAGTCTATCTAGGTATGTATTGTACAATGAGTTGTAATGTGGATATAATTGTGTGTATATTGTGAATTTGAAGTTTTATGTGGACTTTAATTGGGGTGTTCTATAACTATTGGTAGTTTCTGATACTTGTAGACCCTGCCCTTTGTATCATTTCCATCAGCTGAATTGATGTTGATTATGTGGATAAATACGGAGCTATTTGATTTATATTGACATTCATAATATTCTTTCGACTTTCCCTCCCTCTTCCCTTCTATTGACTCTCCCTCCCTCTTCCTTTTATCATTTGTATAAGGATAATGTTTATTGATTATTATAACGATAATGTTTCAGATATTATATTTATCAAATTGAATATGTGATTGGATGTAATCATTGGATATTCTAAACCTTTCTAATCAATGGTAATCACTCCTACTATAAGAACTGGTATGTATGTTAATCCACAATAGATTTCAATGGAATACTTACCTGGATAATAATATGTCTTATTAATGAAGACTATATGATTTATATATTTCCATTTGTAACTATCCAGATTCCAAACCCCTGATGAAGTCCTAACGGACGAAACGCGTTGGGTTTTGCAACATCTGGTTAACAAAGTCCTTATCACAAGCATCTGGTTGGAGATACATCCATTTCGAGTCCTGACTGTGATTACCTGGCTGTAAAATCCTCACATCCAACTGTCATTTATGTACAAGATTGTAATATTGTTTTATATGAATTTTTAGAAGGTTGTGTCAATAACGAACGCTTAGGATAAATATCGTTTGTTTCTGTACAATAAAAACTTTTAATTATTGTCATACAAAAGGCATATTGGCTCCCACGAGAATCCATTTCTATTTATATATAGATCCTATTAATAAAAAAATATATCATGAATCACCTAAATACACTACTCCTAGAATACAGCTAATAAAATCTGTATATGCTAATTCAGAAAGAGGTTTGAGAGTTCCTTGATTCCACTCTCTCACATGTATCAATTAATAAATTCACAAAACCATTTGATTTCGAAATCATGATTTAATCCCAGTGGTTGTAAGGTTTTAAACTAAAAAATCATACTCATTTAATTTTTACGTAATCTATTATCTCTATCGTTTGCTCTCCAATTATTCTTTGTTATCGCTAATCCACAAAAATTCTTCATTCCTTTTAATGATTGATTGTGGAACTTCTTAAAATGTAACAAGAATGGATGTTCTTCATTACCCTTATCAATATTACGAGTATTTTCTGCCCATCTTAATATTAATGCTCTCTTCGTTTTCCCTACATATAATTTATTACACGTGCACGCAATCATATAGACTGCATAGTTGGTGTGGCAAGTAATAAAATCCTTTCATTCGAATACACCCATAGATGTTTCTATTTCAGTTACTTGGTGTTTTTATTAGGACATGCTTTACATAACTTGCAATCACCACATCTATAGAAACCTTTATTTCAGGCTAAAAGTCTAGTTCTATCCATCGGGAGGGAACTCTGAACAATTTTATTCTTAATTGTGGGGGCTCTTTTATAAATAAACTTTGGCTTTTCTGGTAGGATGGATTTTAAGGTTGGATCTTTTAATAGGGTGGTCCAGTTTCTTCTTACTACTTATTCCACCTTTTTATATTGTCAATTGAATTGGGTGACAAAAGCCAAACCCATAACTTTCATCTTTATCTAAGGTAACTTTCTCCTTGCATAATAACATATTCCTATCATATCCTTCCACCTCTTACTGTTTTATTTCATTTATTTTTATCATATCCTTTTCGCTCAAATTTTGAAACCATATCTGAGGCTTGTTCCTGAAAGTTATTTAAGTTGGAGCAGTTCCTTCTTAATCTAACCATTTGCCCCTTAGGTATATTTTGTAACCACTGTGGCACATGGCTAGTATCCGATCCAATATACGTGTTAGAATCTGTGGGCTTACTATAAGTACTGGTAACATATGAATTGCTTATGCAGAAAGTCAGATGTATGTTGACATTGTTCTCATTTAGATGTGCACAAAAGGCATGAAGACTATTTCTATTTCCCCTCAAGATGAAGAGAACGTCGTCTATGTACCGCCACCATTGCACCAAGGGGGTCATTCCGAGTTGTTCGCTAGCAGATTTCGGTCACAGCGCAGCGATCAGGCAAAAAATCGGCACTTCTGCGCATGCGTATGCGGCGCAATGCGCACACGCGTCGTACTATTACAATGAATGATGTAGTTTCACACAAGGTCTAGCAAAGCTTTTCAGTTGCACTGCTGGCCACAGAGTGATTGACAGGAAGTGGGCGTTTCTGGGTGTCAACTGACCGTTTTCAGGGAGTGTGCAGAAAAAAGCAGGTGTGCCAGATAAAAAAGCAGGCGTGGCTGGGGAAACGCAGGCGTGACTGGCCGAATGCAGGGCGTGTTCGTGACATCAAAACAGGAACTGAATAGTCTGAAGTGATCGTAAGCTAGGAGTAGGTCTGGAGCTACTCTGAACATGCACAAAATAATTTTTTAGCCACTCTGCAATGCTTTCGTTCGCACTTCTGCTAAGCTAAAATACACTCCCAGAGGGCGGCAGCTTAACGTTTGCATGGCTGCTAAAAGCAGATAGCGAGCAAACAACTCGGAATGACCACCCAAGTCTGCGCCCCAGCCATGCCCAGTCCATACCGCAATGTTCTCCCATGCAGACATAAAAAGATTTGCATAGCTGGGTGTGAACTTGGTGCCCATGGCAGTACCGACTTCCTGCTTATAAAAACAACCATCAAAGTTAAAATAATTGTTTCTTAAAATAAATGTTATACCTTCAACCAGAAACTCTATAAGTGAAGCTTCAAATTTTTCTTTAACTAAGGTATTTCTAACAGCTTCTATACCATCACTATGTTTTATTATTGTATATAGCGATGACACATCTGCAGTTACAAGACAATAATTAGCATTCCAATTTACATCAGTAGATAAAGACAACCTTTCTGTCAAACTTGACAGGTGACACACCCCTTTCTCCTAGGCTCCACCCCTTTAATATTAAATGATAGTGTTTTATATCGCTTTAATATTAAATGTTATATAAATTTATAGTGTTCGATATTAAACCGTATTAAAAATTTTCGCGTAACACCAGTCGCAGAGTGTCACGCAACACCAGTCGCAGAATGTCACGCAATGCAGCGCGTCAAATCAGGCGGATGAAAGATGCATATTACACAGTGTTAAAACCTGGTAGTTTTAGCGGCATTGATAAATATTATGGGTCGGTTAAAAATAAATTTAAAAGATCCGACGTAAGAAAGTGGTTACAAGAACAAGACGCATACACGCTGCACAAGCCAGCAAGAAAAAACTATAAAAGGAACATGATTTGTGTATCGGGTATAAACCAACAGTGGCAATGCGATTTGGCCTCGCTGATAGATTTGTCAAAATACAACGATGGCGTTAAATACATATTAACAATCATCGATATATTCAGTAAGAGGGTGTGGGGTGAAAGTCTGACCGCTAAGAATGCAGCAACGGTCGCTAATGCTTTTGAAAAAATATTCCAGCGCGGCGATGTGCCAATGAAGCTACAAACCGATAATGGTAAAGAGTTTCTAAACAGAAACCTAAAAAAGGTGTTAGAAAAATACGGTATAAATCATTTCACGACCAATAACGATGTGAAAGCTGCTGTTATAGAGCGCTTCAATAGGACTTTAAAAACACGCATGTGGCGCTATTTCACGGCAAAGAATACCTACAGATATATAGACATTTTACAAGACTTCATACGCAGCTATAACACATACCATAGAACGATTAAGTGCGCTCCAAACGATGTGAATGACTCTAACGCATTGGTTACGAACAGAGCTTTTCTGAGGAGATTTTTGTTGTACATAGTGTGAACAGTAAAGGGATTAAACCGCTTTATAAGTTGGCAGATCTGTATGGTGAAGTTATAACAGGTAGTTTTTACCCCGAAGAGCTTCAAAGCATACCAAAAAACTATAACAGAGTTTACAAAGTGGAAAAGATTTTAAAAAATAAGACGGTCAGAGGCCGTAAATACGCGTTAGTCAAGTGGCGCGGGTACCCCGCAAAATTTAACAGTTGGGTCGCAGCATCGGTGATAAAAGACATATAAAGATCATCAGTATCTAACAAGACGAGTGATGGATGACAAGTCGTTCTACATAACCTTACCCAGCAACGCATCGGCTGTTACCTTCCCGCAAGATAAGATTTCTAACTATACGACAAAGTTGGCTAAACCGATAGACTTAAATGGCGAATGGGAAGTGGCACTTACTGAGATACAATACCCGCATACGTGGAATACATTGGATTTACAAGATTGTAGACTGCAATTATCATGGGATGGAACGGCGGAACAGCCGGTGGCGAGAGTCGCGAGTTTGTGCATTAAACCCGGTTTTTATGAAACAATCGAAGCGTTACTGAACGTAATCAACGCTGAAATTGTACAAGTGAAACTGGACGTTGGATTAAGACTAACGTATGATCCATTTGCACGCGTTGTAACATGTGACAGTAAACTGTTGTATCAAATCCACGCCGGTTCTAAGCTGACATGGATACTGGGTTTACAGCCTAAAACTAATATTTCTAAACCATGCGCCGACATCAAAGGCGGCCAATATACGATGTACGTGTACACAGACATTATCGAACACCAACGGGTCGGGGATAGTTATGTACCGCTACTTCGCACTGTTGAAATGAAGGGTTATAACAATGAGGTTGTCACAATACGATACGAGAAACCCGATTACGTACCATTGTGCAAAACACATTTTGACACGATAGCCATAGAGATAAAGAACGACCAAAACGAGAACATGGCATTTAAGTTTGGGAAAGCGATCGTGAAGCTACACTTCAGACGCCGCAAAACTGAATTTTATTAACTAAGCAGAATGGTTGCTGTTAAAAATTATGGCGATCCGGGCCTCTATGCGCAATATTATAAATCTCAAGCCGGTAATGGATTACCAGGCTTTCACGGCAGCGCATACATGTACGGCTGCGGTTTAGGCGGTATTTTTCGAAGTCTTTTCAGAAAAGCTGTTCCTCTTTTCCGGAGAGGTTTAGAGTTGGCTAAACCGCATATGAAGACAGCGGTTCGTAATATAGCGAAAGATGTTATCGGGCAAGCCACAACGGCCGTTGTGAATAAGATACACGAGGCGAACCAAGCAAAGCAAGACGGTTCAGGACTAATATATACAAGAAAAGGCGTGTCTAAAAGAAAACGGAAGCGTATGATAACGCTTCCGCCTTGGGACATACCCTTTTTAAATAAAAAACAGAGACGACGCAACTCAAAGAAGAAGAGAAAGCCGAAGAGTGCCGTTGGTGATATTTTTTAAACATGTCTTTCATACACCACGAATCCGTTGAATGTGCAAAAACAGAGCTGGATCTTTTTGACGTGCCCCCGACACAAACTAGCATAGAGAAAAGTCTATACGTCGAAGTTCAACCTTTAGCGGCGTTATCCGACACAGCTCCGCTTGAATTTTATATAGCAGCCAGCGGTGAACACTACTACGATCTGAACAATACGCTGTTGTACGTGACATGTAAGATCGTATGAACCGATAACACGCCGATACCGCAAGGTGCGCGGGTCGCGCTTATTAATTACCCAATAGCGACTTTATTCAACCAAGTGGATGTAACTTTGGGCTACAGGCTCATATCACAATCCAACAATCTTTACGCATACCGCGCGTACATTGAGACTATATTAAATTACAGCTCGGACACATTGTCAACAAAACACACAACAGGATTATTTTACAAAGATGCGGATGGTGAATTTAACAACACGGCGCTGGACGGCCCGAATACGGGATTCAAAAAACGAGCAGGCGCAACAGCGCAGAGTCGCACTGTTGAACTGCTAGGACCGCTTCACTGCGACCTTTTCCATCAACATAAACTAATTTTAAACGCCGTTGATCTGAAGATTAAACTAACCAGAAACAAAGACGCATTCTGCTTAATGTCGTCTGAGGCGGATGCCTTTAAAATACAGATCACAGCTGCATCCCTGTTCGTGAAAAGAGTTCAGGTCCCACCGGCCGTGCGGATTGGGCACGCGCAGGCTCTGTTAAACGGTAACGCGAAATACGCGATTGACCGCGTTGGGATGAAAATCTACAGCGTACCAACAGGCAGTAGAGTATTTAATCTAGAAAATGTATTTTTAGGACAAGTGCCGAAAACAGTTATAGCCGGTTTCGTGGATAACGAATCATTTTCAGGAATCCATAACCGGAACCCCCTGTGCTTTGAACATAAAAATGTAAGTTTTGCGTCCCTTTATCTGGATGGAACGCCGCACCCCGCCAAGCCATTTCAACCCGACTTTGAAAGCGGTAATGCTGTAAGAGAGTATATGTCACTCATACAGATCACAAATAAGCAGAAATCTGACAATGGTATACTGATTGACCGCGAAGAGTACCTCAGGGGCTACACGCTATTTGCTTTTGACCTTTCACCAGAACAGGAGTGTGGAGAACACCTTTCCCTGATAAGAACAGGCAATCTACGTGCCGAATTCCGCTTTGCAGAAGCGTTGGACCGGACAGTCAATGTGATAATATACGCTCTATTTGATAACATCATCGAGATTAATCAAAGGCGCGATGTGCTGTACGATTATCTATAAATGAAATAAACTAACACTACGCTGCTGAAAAAATGAACACATTACAGATAAACTGTATTCTGTACGCCGTGCAAAGCACAAGGCATATTTTTAAAGGAACGTATCCGTGCGATATGTTGCCGGGCAGTAAACTGTCGCAATATCCCTGCGCGTTTGTAATCAATACGCATAGCAGCGGGCAGCCGGGTGAGCACTGGTTTAGCCCCTGACAGCCCCCTATTCCCAAAAGCAATAATAAATTTTTTAAACTTGAATTCAAAAAGTGTTTATCACCAAAATAAGCAGTTGCAAAATTTTAACAGTACCGTTTGCGGTCAATATTGCATATACTTTATATTTTACATGTGTAAAAAATACAAATATGTGGATGTACTGGCCCGTTTTAGTGATGACACAAAACGTAATGATTGTTTTGTTTCAAATTTTGTAAGACGACTCCCAAGAAGCCATTGTCTGAGTCATTATGCATATAGATATATACAGAATTGTGTAACTTGTAACCAACGCTGTGCGTGAAGCGTTTTATGTACAACGTGTCATAACTATGACACGTTGTACATAAAACGTTTCGCGCACAACGCTGTGTGTGAAGCGTGTTACGCACAACGTTGTATTGTTTGTGTAACTTGTAATCAACATTCTGTTTGATACGTTTTATGTACAACGCATCATATCTATGATGTTTTTCTAATAAACAACGTTGTTTATTAAACTTTATATCGTGTGCTTGAAATTTCTTCCGTTTACAGCAATAGAAACAAAGAACAAAACGTTGTTTTATAAAGCATAAGCATATTTTATTGATATATGTATATATATATATATATATATATATATAACACGGTAAAGAAGCATTTAAAACATTACATAAAATATTATTGACATAAGTTAAACATTGTGGCGCAAAATACCAACACAAAATAAAATGTATAAAAATATTATATATTAGTTATATGTTATAGTTTCAGCCACTGTGAATCCTGAAATAGATTTACGGATCTTTTCCTAGGCAGTAAGTAACCGTGCGGTGTTGTTAAACCTGGGGGACTTAAAACATTTATTCGACTTTTGTTAAGGGTTTGTAACGACATGGGCGATGTCACAGCGCCATCAGAGTCATCCTGCTTCTCAGCTTTTAATCGTTCTAAACACATTCTATTCCCCGCATTGGCTATGACGGTTGAGGGAATATTCAATTCAGACATTGCCCGCATAAATTCAGGCCAACCATTCGGTATATTACGGATCGACACACCGTTACTTTGCGTGATGCTTCTTATTAAATCTAACATGTTGGAACCAGGCACAGTGACGCCTTTGTACAGAAACTCCCCTTTACTGTTCCAGTCTGTGATGTGTTTAGAGCGTGTCATTTTACTCAATAGTATTTCACAGTTTTTCTTATACCGGTCATTAACACCGCTCAAAAGCTCATGATAAACAGCATCGGGGGCAATAGGCTGTGTCGTATTATTTGATTCATCAACAGATTTTGCAACGGGTGATAAAAGAGCTAAAGTTGACATTTCACTATCAGCCTGTTTACTCAACACCAGGTATCTCTGCAACAACATTGTATATCGCTTTGCTTTTTCATATTCTGATAAATCATTATTCTGTAGTATTTTCACGATCTCTACATCTAGACCATGCGTTGCTGTTTTACGTATGTCGTCGCTGTTCGGTTTATTATGTAAACGGTCTATCTGATTCTGAGGTACCAGATACATTTTCTCAGCGTACTCCATCAACGATTAGACAATAGTCCTGTAATTAGTGGTATAGCAAAACCAAGCAGCGAACCGATAAAACTACCCGACTGTTTAACCAACCTCTTCTTTTTTCCAATGGCACATTTCTTATTACAAAGTGATTTTATAAGCGCTCGCTTCTTTTTAAGGTAGTTCAACTGGCGTTGAGACAGCGGTATTTTACCTTTAAGCGTGTTGAGCGCTATCTCACAAATAGCTGTGACTAAATCGTTTGAAGCGTTGGATAAAATAGCATTTCTTTGGAATGGTGTTGCTTTAATTAACGTTTTTAAAAGCACCCAATTACGTCTTATCCGCCCCGACATGTTCACCGTTGTTAGAATGACAACAAATGACTAAAGGTTGTACGGTTATAGCTTTATAGAACCGCGCTTCTTAATGACAAAAGCGACAGGCGTGTCTGGTGGGAATAAGTCGCTTCGTAAACGATAATCGTCAAGAGCGTTGTTTATAAATCAACCAGTAAATAACCATAAGGGGCAGCCGTCGCGGATTCATAGGCTTCGAGAAAAAAACAATGTTTCGATGGGTACATTTGTCTAGCCAGAATGCCCACCTGCATTTTATCCCTGGGGTTTTTGAACAGGACCATATATTTTGTGTTTAAATGTATAGTTCTGCTCTTTTTACCTTGACAAAATATGTTTTGGACAAGGTACAGGATACTGAGATTAGGATGGTGTACATACTTTGTGAAAGCTTTCTCAACCTCAGAATTATTACTTGCCGCGTCCATCAAATCATCAATCACTGTTAAATTAATCTTATCAGGGGGAAAAAGTTGATCATTGCTAAAAGACTCTGGTAAGCCCTCTATAAAACGCGTACCGGGGTAATCACGCAGAAGTTGGTTGTATATAGGCTGCCAACAGGTGTAAAACCAAACAACATTATCAGGTACATGAGTCATATGTGTTGCAGCGTGTTGCAACAGCGTTTTCACAAAATAACTTTTACCCGAATTGGACGGACCCGCTAAAATACATGAGAAAGGGTGCTGAAATCTGGTGTCCATCTTAATAGCCGAACGGCAGTGTTGTGAAGTTGTCCGTAAGAGACCGTTTAGTATAAACACACCTTTGCATCTTCTGCAAAGTACGCGTCTCTATCTGCCAGCACTTTTCACACGTACTATACCGGGTTGACGGATCACAACCTTTTTCTGGTCATCGCCTTCGGGATTTAAAGGATAATCTAAGACCAGTTCTTTCAGGCTGTCAAAGTTAACGTGATGCGCATTATCAACATTGAGCGTTATACCTTTAACTTTTAAACAGGTCTTTCCGTTGTTTAGTCGATAGCCGTATGACTTGGGACCGGCTGAGACAAATTCTGTTATATGGGTGCCTGTGGGTAGTTCGCTGGTCAACTCGCCTAAATAATCACCCAATGGCAGACACCAGTCACCGGGTCTACTGACAAAAATCACAGAGTCTGTGTCGTGATAAAGACATCTATCTTGTAATCTATACAGTAGTTTGTACAGTTCAACACGTGCATAAGCCGTTGTAAAGATGGCTATAGTTACATTTGAAATTGCTCCCCTGGTGTAATGATCTTTGGCATACTTCCAATTTACCATAACTGTATCATCGTCAACAAAGTCCAAAGCGGACACGTCATAGTACGGTAAGAACGCGTATTCAAAAAGTTTGTCGGGATCGGTCACTAGACACGTATTGGGCATGTTGCTACGTTGACCAAATTTACCCCATAAGGAATTTAAAAACAATTTTGAAATTTGTCTTTTAGCGGGATTGATTTCTATGTGATCGGGGCGTAAAGACACGCCTTCATTTTTTTGATAGGCGTCTATATACTCTTGGCGTTTCTCGGCGTCTGTACACCATTCGGGATAACCAGAGGCCTCTTGTTTATCCCTGAGGTGCGTTTTAATGTAGCCTGAAAACAATTTGTCAGAGCTCTCATCAAAATGCCACACCTCATAGATTTTACACACCATGTACCCCATTTCTACAGCCAAGTTTAGTTCCACGGTACACCATGTACCGATGAGTGCACGTTTTTCTGAATCATGAACGCACGGCTCAGTCTGTCCAGCCTCAGCGCATGTGCGACATAATGGAAACATTAACTTACCACCCATTTTAACCGGCAGAACCGGAAAAAATAGGCCACGAGGCGGGTAAACTTTAACCCTGGCAAAACCAAAATACTTTGTGACATCACCAAAGTCCTTATAAATAATGCGTGGGTGCTGTATAGGATACGTTTTGGTTTTGTTAACATATGGATATAAACTGGTGAAGTCAAAATATTGAATTTTTTCATCACAGCCTGTTTTGTGATACAGCTTTATGGCGTTTGTGCGCCCGCCATAAAGAGCATCACGCGGCTCCAAGGGTTCGGGTAATTCTTTGCCCTTCAGAAAAGCCTGTAGATCCGCATCAGAATCTAGCATAGACTTCCATTCACAACCCCAGATTTCACGTATCTGAAATCCACAACGTTTAAGGTAGTGCAACTTTACCTGCGTCTTGTGGTGTAATTGACCGTAGGTCGTTTTAGTCAGTTTGTTTTTATCATCGGCGTTGTAACAAGCACCACAGTCGTGATAAAAACAACCTTGAAATTCAAATGCAGTGGGTGTTCCGTTAATCACGGCGTAACCATCCAGGCTGTATTTACCAACTTTCTTCTCGCCCCCTTGTAAAGCGTGTCTTATACTCACACCTTCTTTGTGTTCTATGTACATTAACCACTGTATGGCTGGCGTTGAGTAACGCTTCTGAGTCTTGTGATAGTTATCACCCGGTACAAGGGCCATTGTCTTTTCCTGTAAAAATTTACAACGGTACATGGCCATGCATACGGAAGCCAACGTGACTAATTGAAAAGCTTCGATGTGATGTTTAACCACAACCTTTTTTTTTTCTTTGTTATTAGAAATTCCTGTTCTGTCATGGCTATAACAGCCGATCTGAAAGCATCACAAGCTTTTTGTAATATTTTCACATCTTCTTTACAATATCGTACGAGCTCTTTTTGAAAGTTAAACGGTTTGTGTACATGCTGTTTATACCAGGCTGTAAACTCAGATAATTCATCAGGCATCATGTATTGTGGACCAAAATACTTTATTGATGGCATAGCGCCTATGTAATTTTGGTTATCAGCTGTGTTAAAAAAATGTGGGAAATAACCTTTGGTACAGTCAAACCCCATCGCCTTTGGTAACTTGCTAAGCCGCATGGGTTAAAAATTTAAAGAGTCGATAAATCTTATCTTCAAATCTTTTACCGTGATGCACATTATGTTGCCGCCTCTAGATAATAATTCCATCTTTAATTTCTCCTCAATCAGCTGGCGCAGCACAAAATATGCATCATAGCGACCTGCATTATGGGCTATGAATGTGTAATGCTCAAATTTTGGTTTCATGAATGTCTTTACAAAGTCTTCGATACATGCAACACCCTTAAACTCCCAGTCTTTCTCCCCCGTTAATGTTAAAGCGTAACAGTAGTTTGGTATGTGCACACCTGTCTCCTGCATACACTCAAAATCATAAAAGATGTATTTCTTTGTGGGCTCTTCCGGCTTGATGGTTTGTATATAGCACAAATGGTTCGAAAACCCATCAACGAACACCTTACAAATGGGGCACTTTAGGCCTCGGCAGTTATGATCTGTTCGCCTGTAGAGACAACACTTGTCACAATATACATGTTCAAGACAGGATATTTTGTGATCAAGAGCTAAAGCTTTGTGTAGCTCTAAACACTCGTTTGATCGACAAAATACCCTACACAACGAACACCTTAAAGCCGTCACACCATCGTCAATACAATCCGGCCTGTGACAAGCCTTACAAAAGAAAAGACAATCGTGATTATTTCTATGATGGTAAGCGCTATGACAACGGATGCAATAATATCGGGCTCCAAGAAACGCTTTGATATCGAGTATCCCATAAAAGTGACAATCGTGATATAGCACAAACAGCGTGTCTTTGTAACGACTGTCCGTACTGTAGTATTGCCAATCATTTTGACTATAATAGAGGAGATTGATCGAAACGTTTAAATAATTTTCAAAAATTGCAACATCGCTAAAGCTGACCGCTTTATCAAGCGGCAGATTCAAAGCTTTATGTAGTTGGATCGCTCTCTCCTGTATTACATGATCATTGGCATTGTTACCTTTATCCAGAAGTTTACAGACGCTAGCGGCCAAACACAGGTTATTACCTATGCGTCTGAAGTCATAGAGATATCTCTTTCTTTTATTTATTATTAAACTTTGGGGCAAGCGTTGTAAACTCCTCCCAGTCAAACCAGACCCTGATCTGTTCATAAAAATACTGATCACAAATCTTAAGCCTGTGGACAATAAGAATTCAGCGTTACTTTGAAGCGTTTGTAATCTGATTAAAAAAACTGGCAGTGTCTAATGTTTCTTGCGGCTTACGATGCGAATAGATGGCGTCGTGTAACCCACCCCCCTCCAATCTAAGCTGAACGCGGTCGGCAGGATCCACGCCCGCAAGGACACCATCGAGCATGGCCTGTATAGCCGTATGAATGGCTCGAACCCCCTCTACAAATGATGTAACCCTGTCCAAATTAACAAACCGATAGTGATTGTGGTACTCAACGGCTCTGAAATGCGGTCGTTGTCGTTCATAACTGTTAATCGCCTCCAAGTATACATCTTGCCGACCTTCGTCATTACCGGGTGACTCAACACTGCCTGCATCATCATATATGGGGCTTGCAATGCGCTCAATATTGTCAGTCTGTGATTCGTCATTCGGTAATGCTTGGGGTGGCGATTGATCTAAATCTACATATATCGCACTCTGCTTCCCGCCTACCACATGTTCCCTGTGCCGCTTGCGCTTTCTCAATCTGGTTAATGTTGTTACAGCCTGTTTCACCTTTACACATCGGAATAACTGTGAGATCTTGTATGTTAAACAAGGTTTAATTTGTGGGGTTTTTTTACAGGCATTTAAATTTAAAACACGTTTCAAACCATTGCCTAACATGCCTAGTCACGGCTCAGTTTCATTTATTTCTGCAAAATGATGTATGTTGGCTTTAATAAATTCAGTTGTCTTAACCGACCGATCTGTGTATTTTGACATGACATTCATATACGTCTCAACAACTTCTTTAACAATGTCTTGTTTACATTTACTACCGTGGCACACACCTTTAATGTGTTTTAACAAATATCCGGCTTTTACACCCATGTTCTCAACATCTTCCGTATCTTACCCAACAACGCGTAAAATTGTATTTCAGCGTCTTAGCCTAATTGTTCTGAATTTTGACATTCATCAACTATGTCGGGCTCTATCCCTCGCGCCGGTGCACAAGCATCAACCGATGCGTGTACCATGGCTGTCGTTGTAAAAATATTGGGCATTGATGTTACACAATCAACCGTTGTAGTATTACCAGGTATTCCTGCAACGGCTTATAATACTTCATCAGAACTATTCTGCGGTTCTTGTGTCGTTGACTCTACACAGTTTGTAATAAGCTCTTGCCCATTTATGTCATCAATATCTGATATCACAGGATTACCAGCTATGTGTCTTGCTTCAGAGCAATCCTGTGTATCGGGAATAGTGATGACATCGGATTGTGACAACTGCTTAACATTACTTCTTGAGTTAATATTTGATAACAAACCAATGCCTGCTATGTGCCTTGTTTCTGTTTCAGAACAAACCTGTGTATCTGGAATTGTGATTACCGCTGATTGCTGCAATTGGTTAACATTACTTCTTGAGAGACGCGATGCCCTCTTAACCTTTACAGTCTTTGTATTACCAGCGACATCCCGGTCTGCAGTGTTAAACGCTGTGTGTTTTGATGTTACAGCAACATCATTACTTACGCATGATACAGTTTGTAACGCGATCCTTCTCCGTTGCGGCTTATCATTTTCGGAATATGACAATTTTCTTTTCAGATCTGTAAATGCTGAATTATGACTTCTCTCATTCGTTCTTGGTCGAGCAGGCCTTCGTTTGTTCGGGTTGATACAACCGTTATGCACCACCATAACTGATGACCTAGCAACGTCCTTATGTACAATTGCCGGCGTTACGAATTGATGGTTCTCCGTTTCAGCGATTGCTGTGCGTTTTGATGTTTTCCCGCTTGTACTAGGCCTGTGTATTTGCGCGCCGGTATCACGGCCTGTTGGTATCGTAGGATCATATCGCCTTGCTACAGCATCATCTGTAATACATATATTATAAAATAAATATAAACGTTGATGCACGTAAATCAGCATTTAAATCACAGCATAACAATATAACATATAACAGTGTTTGATTACACACCTGCTGTTGCAAAATGATGGTTCTCCGTTTCAGCTGCGGCTGTGCGTTTTGATGTTTTCCTGCTTGTACTAGGCCTGTGTATTTGCGCGACGGTATCATGGCCTGCTGGTATCGTAGGATCATATCGCCTTGCTACAGCATCATCTGTAATACATATATTATAAAATAAATATAAACGTCGATGCACGTAAATCAGCATTTAAATCACAGCATAACAATATACCATATAACAGTGTTTGATTACACACCTGCTTTATATTCGAATGTTTTAGCCCGACCCCCTGTCGCGTGGGGGGAAAACGGTCGCTCATCAACAACATTGCTGGTCTGTATAGCGGCGTTGTGACAATATTCAGGTTTGTTCAATATGTCCCGTAGAATACCGTCAGCCGTCGCATCATCCATTTTTGTGGAATCTTTAGCCGGTGAAAAATGAAAAAATAAATATTACATACGGTATAAAATTAGAATAACATGAAAAAGAGATGCATTATTGAGAATATAAAGTGTGTACAGTTGACAACAAATCAGCACAACTGTACAAGGTTTATTTTTAATTCTTTAGCCGTGGAAAAATAAATAAATAAATAAATAAATAAAACTAATAATAAAAAAATAAAAAATAAAAAAAAAAAAAAATAAATATCATGTTACTCACAGGCTGGAGCCAATTCCAAAATATTAGTAAAATCGGGTATAATGCTGAAATCTAAACCAAATGGGCTATCTTCAACCGAATCGAAATTCTCTGTATTTGTGATTACTGTCAAATCGGGGGAAATAAAAATGTGAAAATAATAATTATTTAATAATTACTATTTAATAATTACTTATCAATGTATCCAGACTGTTGTACGTTCATACTATTTAAACTTTTAAAAATAAGTAAAAATGAACAAATTGTAGACCTTGACTATAATTTCATACTATTTAAACTTTAAATATAAATAAAAACGTGTCAATGGCATTTATAGACATAGCATACCATGGGGCGTTTGATAACTTGGCAAATCATCATCATCAGAACCGGATCTACACATGAAAGCATCTTTGCTGTTGATGTTCTGCATTGTCTGTCTCTGAACCAATAATGAAAATGAGATACGATTAATATCTGTCAAACGAATTAGATGAAATACTGTGTCGGTGCATTCCCAAAATGAACCACTAGATGGCGCTATTACCACATATTTAAATAACCTTCAGGCAGTCACATTAATTAAAATCCAAAACAAATGCCTGGTACTCGATACATTTTAAACAACATTCAGGCAATCATATTAATTAAAAACCAAAATAAATGACTGTTGTTCGTGTGATCAACTAGCCTGCGCGTTTTATCTTACACAATATTAATTAATTTAATCAATACTAAACGGCTCCCAATGGTACTTACTAACAATACTAAGCGGCTCCCAATGGTACTTACTAAATACTAATTGTAGATTAAAGTGCAGAAATGATATTTGAAATGTTAGGAAGCGCTTCCTAACATTTCATATATCATTTCTGCACTTTACACACATTGATTCACATTTATATTTGTAAAATAAAAAAATAAAAAAATAAAAAAAATGTCGGTGCATTCCTAAAATGAACCACTAGATGGTGCTATTACCACATATTTAAACAACCTTCAGTGTGTGACAATTATACTTATTTCACAGCCATATTTGTAAAATAAAAAAAAAAAAAAAAAAAATATAACATGCTAGATCCATAATGCTAATAATAATAAATAATAATAATAATAACGTGTGTATAGCGATGCAAGCTCGTTTGAATTTTCTTCTCAGTGCTCTGTCTCAATTCAGCGCCGTGTCCTATTCTTATAGCTATGGCTGTGAGTCATATGGCCCCCACCAACCTGTGGTATGCCGTCCCACATTTCCAAGATGCTGAGGCGGGATTTTTAAACATATAATCTTTGGTTTATACATTAGTAAATGTAATCATGCTTTTCAGTTACAATAAAGATATAATCTGTTAGCGGTACCATACATGCCATACTCAGCTCTTCAAGCACATACCAAATACTTATATATGCATATATATAAGTATTTGGTATGTGTTTGAAGTGCTTGTATAGATTGAATGGCTGTCCTTCCAAATTTAGAATAAAATTATTTAATAACAAAAATAATTCATAAAAAGCATTACACAGAAGTACTTATGAACTAATGTACATGAATACAAATTATTTTATGATTCCATAAATATCCATGTGTGTATAATGTGTACATGTACCATAAATGCATTCTGTGCTTAGTTTTAGGACTCATCACCATGATATCTCATTATGATATCTAATTAATCCAAAATACGGAAAATGGGGTTTTTAAACATATAATCTTTGGTTTATACATTAGTAAATGTAATCATGCTTTTCAGTTACAATAAAGATATAATCTGTCAGCGGTACCGTACATGCCATACTCAGCTCTTCAAGCACATACCAAATACTTAAATATGCATATATATAAGTATTTGGTATATGTTTGAAGTGCTTGTATAGATTGAATGGCTGTCCTTCCAAATTTAGAATAAAATTATTTAATAACAAAAATAATTAATAAAAAGCATTATACAGAAGTACTTATGAACTAATGTACTTGCATTCTGTGGCATTCTGTGGCATATATATAAGTATTTGGTATTTGTTTGAAGTGCTTGTATAGATTGAATGGCTGTCCTTCCAAATTTAGAATAAAATTATTTAATAACAAAAATAATTTATAAAAAGCATTATACAGAAGTACTTATGAACTAATGTACTTGCATTCTGTGCTTAGATTTAGGACTCATCACCATGATATCTCATTATGATATCTAATTAATCCAAAATACGGAAAATCCGATTTGAGACAACACATAAACCTGTAGGTGGCGCTAATGTTCTTCTACAGAGATAACAAACTGCTGTTTTTTTTTTAAAAAAATGTGCTGTCATCATTCATCACTCCTGGCCATTAAAAGCAATATGTTTTTAAATTAGTGCCATGTGTGATGCTTCCGTACATCTAAGAAAATGGCCATGGTCAGATCATCATTCATAACTCATGGCCATTAAAAGATGTCAGATCATCATTCATCACTCCTGGCCATTAAAAGCAATATGTTTTTAAATTAGTGCCATGTATGATGCTGCCGTACATCCAAGAAAATGGACATGGTCATTAGTCATTATGACTTTTAAAACGACACCGTGTGTACCAAGCATGATGTTTAAATTGTTGGAATGTGTGAACTATAACAAAGTGTACAGACTAGTCAAAATAGTGAATTTTTTCATCACAAACTGGCTTGTGATCTTTATTGAGCATTCTGCGCCTGGTGTTGCGTGACACTCTGTGACTGGTGTTACGCGACAATTTTTAATATTGTTTAATATCGAACACTATAAATTTATATAAAATTTAATATAACATTTTAAATTAAAGCGATATAAAACACTATCATTTACTATTAAAGGGGTGGAGCCTAGGAGCAAGGGGGTGTGTCACCTGTCAAGTTTGACAGAAAGGTTGTCTTTATCTACTTGAGACAACAACGTTCGGTATACTTCCGGCTTCCGGTATAAGATTGTGTTTATTGTAAGATAAATATAATGATTTCCATGATTAAAATTTGTGCAATTAATGATAGAACGTCTGTATCTTTTGTTTATCATTCTCACAATTTTGGAATATTATATAATGATTATCACTCATGATGTCATTTCCTGTATTTTCCTGATTGGCCAAATTTCATTTAAATATCAGGGTTTTTCACAGTTCCCACATGTCTTGACAAAGGTTCCTGAGAGCCGAAATGCGCTGACAGACCTGGGCACATTGATTTTGGATTTTATGATCAGCAACTTAAGGTAATACTCCACTCTTTACCTGTTTGGGGGTCCGGACTCCCCCTTCCATGGTCACTTGTTGGCCTATTCTCGCTGGTTCCTGATTTTCTATTTTTGAATTTTTATTGTATATATTTGGATGTCAGTTCACCCCAACTATGGGCTTTCTGTAACTAATAAACTGTTTTTATCAAAGACTATATGAATTGGCGCATACCATTTTTATACATTTTTGGATGATTGTCCGAGCCTCTGGACGTTTGTGGTTTTGTTAATTGAAAGTATACGACAGAAACCATCTTGGACGGTGGGAAAAGAAACCCAGATAGGAGTCCTACCATTGTTTGACCCGTGAGTGTGGCACGCATTTTGAGTGTAAAAACATTTGTAAAGAAACCTTTCTATGCACATATCTCCTTTATATAAGTGAGTAATGGTACACATCCCTCCGAATTCCTTTTGGTGAAGGTCACATGGTCTTTAACCACTTGCCTGGCATGGTGCATCAGATGCGATAATGCATGCAAGTGCTCTATCTGACCTGGTCGCACAGGATGCGACCAGTCAGATAGAGAGTGTTCGCAGTGGCAGGGAAGAGAAACTTCCCTCCGATGCTGATGTCAGAGGGACCGGATGGTCTACTCTCCCTGATTGGTCAGCACGGCAGGATACCCCCCTCCAGCGGCTGCAGACAATAGCAGCTGCTGGGGAGTGTAACTTAACCCTCCCAAGCCACCCCCAGATGCCCCCTGTATACCTGCAGGCTGTCCCGGCTTTCAAAATGAAAGCCGCGATGTTCCGATGGTCTCGAAAAATATTTAAAAAAAAAAAAAAAATACTTTTTTTTTTTATTAAAATCATTTGGGATAGGGTTAAATTCATGTTCTTCACCTAATTCACTCATAACCCCGCCCCCCCCCCCCCCCCCGACAATTTCAGAGCGGTTTGCGGCAAAATAAATTGTCAGTTAAGTGGTTAATGAAGACAAAGATACCTTTATGCACACATAAGCTGGTGTGACTTATCTGTGAGCTGGGGTACGCTGTTTTTTACACACACCATCCTTCTCTTTCTGGGGATTTGGTGGGCTGAGCCAAGACCATCTACTTGCAGACAATTCTACACATTGTGTGTTTCATTTGTCTCTTACGTCCTAGAGGATGCTGGAGTCGAATTTAGTTCCATGGGGTATAGATAGGTCCACTAGGAGCCACTGGCACTTTAAGAGTTTAATAGTGTGGGCTGGCCCCTCCCTCTATGCCCCTCCTACCAGACTCAGTTTAGAAAATGTGCACGGAAGAGCCGGTCACAGCTAGGGGAGCTGCTACGAGTATTCTTAGTTTATTTCCTAGAGTTAGTTAGGTTACAGGAAGGCTGCTGGCAACAGCCTCGCTGCTTCGTGGGACTTAGGGGAGGTCGGGAATAGAAACCAACTTCCTGAAGAGTTAATGGTTCTCTACTCCGCTGACAGGACACTGAGCTCCTGAGGGTGCTGATCGCAAGCCCATGAGGCGACCACTTATTCCCGAAGCATGGCCACCACCCCCTTACAGAGCCAGAAGAAAGAAGAGTGGTGAGTACAGCGCCGGTGTCCCGGTTACTGGGTCGCTGGCGGGTATGGCGGCACAAGGGTTAGAGCGCAGCTCTGACAAAGCTGTGCTCCTGGAAGGCTCAGCAGCATACACATGCAGCGCTTGAGGGGCGCCTGAGCCAGCACGTTAACCCTACACTGGTCACATAGTTAACAGGGCCTAATCCCACTGTTATCACACACAAATCCTCAGGCCAGTATAAAAAATAAGTGCGGGAAGCCGTGCGCCATTACAGGGGGCGGGGCTTCCTCTCAGAGCGGATCCATCACTCACCAGCGCCATTTTCTCCCTACAGATCATAGGAACTAGGACACTGACAGGGAGCGCTGCCCTCCACTTAACTCCAGATATCCTCTGCGGTACCAGGGTGTTATAGAAAGGGGTGGAGTGTGATTATAGTACTAGTTACCCTATTAAGGTGAGTTAGTCAGCGCCGGGCTTTTATCATAATAACTGCCTACAGGGGCGCTGTGTGGCTGGCTCCTTATACTCTGTGACTCTCTGAAGGTACACTAAAAGGGGTTGGTGGAGTCTGCACAAGATCACTCTGTCTAAGTGCTTGCTACTTTGGATGATATCAATTAAAGCTATAGCTCTAATTTAAACCAACAAATAATTGGTATTCGGCACTGGGTTGGCGGTGCTCCCAGAAATAGTTCAGTAAACTTATTCTAAAAAATGTATGGTTCTTTTATAGTACAGGAGCAAAAAAGAAAAAAGAAAGACTGTGTCTCTTCTGGGGCACACTTTTATTGAAAATGATGTGGTCTTGTAATACTTAAAATGTAACTTTTATTAGTAACCCTCTTAAAAAAATGGCAAAAGAAAAATAATAATAATAGCAGCAACAATTAACATAAAGTTGTCTTTCCAAATAGACATCAAATTTTGTGATACAGGTTTGAAAAATCAACACCATAGAATTAGTAGAAACACATCTCTTAATGAGTTTGGATGTGGATGCTCTATATACATGTATCCGACATGAATTGGGTATATGGGCTGTGAAATACTTTCTCAAAATGGAAGAAATGACTGAATTCCAACATTTTTTGCTCCAACTCTTACAATTTGTACTACATCAAAACTACTTCACTTTTCTCCTTCATCCACTAGGGGCCACTGGAGCGTAGTTACAATGGGGAAATAGTAGGCAGTAATTGGGAGCTGGCACTTTAAAATTCTCATACTGTGGCTAGCTCCTCCCCTACTATCTCCCCTCCAAGCCAGTCTTAGTTTAGTGCCCAAGGGAGCTGGTTCACTTGGGTTTAGCTGAAGAAATTTTTATTTTTTCTTTATTATTTTATTTTTCTTTCTTCCACACACAGACTGGCAGCTCTGCCACTGCCAGTCTGCACCGCGGGAGCTGCCGGCGGGGTCCCATCGCAGCTGCGTGCGGCTCGGGATGGGCCCCGGCTGAGGGAGACACTGAGCTCTCCTGAGTTGGCCGGACACCGCTGCGGCGCGTGTCGGGGCCGCTCCACCAGCAGAAGATTCCGGCAGCACGGCAGCGGTGAGTATAAGAGAGGACACCGCTGCGTGCGGCGTGTGTCGGGGCCGCTCCACCAGAGCGGTAAATCTAAAAAGGGGACGGACACCGCTGCGTGCGGCGCGAGTCGGTGCCGTTCTGTCGAGCAGTGAAAGGTACGACGCCTGACGGAACTACAGGACAGCGGTGAGTACAATCTCCCCCCTCCTCCAGACTGATTTATATTTTATACTATCAGTTTTAGTGGTATTATGTGGTGGTTGTACAGCTCCCCTATACTCCCCAGTCATAGACAGGCTGGGGGTATCAAAGGCGCACTTTGTATTTTACACAATAAGAGAGTATCTGTGGAAAAGCTATGTGTGCATGTCCCATATACAATATCATTGTTCTTATGTACAGTGGGTTTAAAATTTGAATTTGGTGCCAAAAAGGGGAGGGGGCGGAGCTGGGCACTCTCCACTTCCCGGCCGCAGCATACAGGCGGCCGGGGAGATACAGGGCGCTTCCCGCTTACTCTGCAACAGCGGGTTTTCATTTTAAATTTGGCGCCGAAGCGGGGGGGGGGGCGGAGCTAACTCCCACTCTGTACGGCAGGCTCAGCGCTCTCCGCCCCCCGGCCGCTACAGCACCTCCTCTCCCCGGCCGCTGCAGCAGCGTGTACACGGACGCTACAGCGCCTCCGCTCTCCGGAGCACCTCCGCCTCCGCTCTCCGGACCACGGGCCGCTACAGCACTGATTACAGGTCCTCGGCTCCCTGGGCCGCTTCAAGGAGGTAACGGTGGGGGTGAAGCTTACAACGGGCTCCCGGCGGCGGTTCCCAACGCTCAGGGTCAGGCAGCAGAGCCTGTCTTAGGGGGATGTTAGTTTTCTCTGTACAGGGAGAGGCGGACATATTTGGCTACATTCCTCCCTGCAGGGGAGTCCTCAGCCAGGCATTTCATAGACGCTGTAGATCAAACAGGAGCTGGGGCTCAGCTCATTAATGATTAAAATCTGGTATGCAATATTTATTTACCCTACGGTATTTCACATAGACAGTATTTATCTACCCTGTTGGGTTCACTGTGTGAGTGTGATACATATATATATATATGTGTGTATATATATATATATATATATATATATATATATGCATACAATACCATATATATAGGGGGTAAAACCACTTCCACAATGTTTTATAATAATAAAATACTGAAAACATCTGGTGCACCTAAATTAGCGGTGCACTACATACAGGGCGGGGTGTTGCCTTCCCTTTATTATTCCTTGGTGTCACTGGGTACTAATGATATTGGTAATTCGGGGAATGTGTATATATCAGACAGTGTGGCTCAGCACACTAATCCCCTAAACATCCAACCACAGAGGCCTGGGTTCAAGTACCACAACAGATACTTTAAGGCATCAGACAAATAGCGCTGCGGCTCAGTACGCTAGTAGCGGGTATCTGAACAGGGGGACCAGGGTTTGAATCCCCCCCCAAAAAAAACCACAACAACTTTAAAGGGAGCTCTTATAGCCTAGTGGCTAGGACTCAGGGCTGGCTCCAGGCCTACTAGCACCCTGAGCGAGAAAATTTAAAAGTGCCCCCCCCATTCGCGCGCTCCTGTAAAAGTGGGTGTGGCCTCCTGAACAAGTGGGCATGGTCTCGCCCCCCAGCAGTGCCAGCTACACATGACATGCCCTCAGGCAGTGCCAGCTACACGTGACATGACTCCCAGCAGTGCCAGCTACACATGATAGTGTTCACTTTTTAGGGCAGGTTGCTGATCACAGGGAGGGCACATTTTTAAGTTAGGTGGGCAAAATGATGTACATATTGTAATGCTTGTTGTTCCCATTTCCACACGCTAAAGAATGGACAGTGCGCGCCGAAGGCGCGCAGCAAAAATTTAGGGGAGTTACTTCGTGGGGAAGGTGCGTAGCCACATTATAGTGGCAATTCACATTACACCACACAGTAGTGCAGCTAATACACATTGCACCAGGTAGAACCTCCTATAAGAGCACGTTAGACACATTGCGCCAGTAGAGCACTGAGACACACTGCCCAGCCACAGACGCCTAGCGGGAACACTACATGATATGCCCCCCAGCAGTGCCAGCTACACATGACATGCCCCCCAGCAGTGGCAGCTACACGTGACATGCCCCCCAGCAGTGCCAGCTACACATGACATGCCCCCCAGCAGTGGCAGCTACACGTGACATGCCCCCCAGCAGTGCCAGCTACATAAATGGCCACACAGTTCCAGATGGATAAATGCCCCCACAGTGCCAGATACATTAATGCCCTCACAGTGCAAGATATGCCCCCACAGTGCAAGAAATGCCCCCACAGTGCAAGAAATGCCCCCACAGTGCCAGATACATAAATGCCCCCACAGTGCCAGTTACATAAATGCCCCCATGGCGCCAGATACATAAATGCCCCCACGGTGTCTGATACATAAATGCCCCCACAGTGCCTGATACATAAATGCCCCCACAGTGCCAGATATGCCCCCACAGAGCCAGATATGCCCCCACAGAGCCAGATATGCCCCCACAGAGCCAGAAAAATGCCCCCACAGAGCCAGATAAATGCCCCCACAGTGCCAGATATGCCACCCACAGTGCCAGATATGCCCCCACAGTGCCAGAAATGCCCCCACAGTGGCAGATATGCCACCCACAGTGCCAGATATGCCCCCACAGTGCCAGATATGCCCCCACAGTGCCAGAAATGCCCCCCACAGTGCCAGATATGCCACCCACAGTGCCAGATATGCCCCCACAGAACCAGATATGCCCCCACAGTGCCAGATATGCCCCCACAGTGCCAGAAATGCCCCCCACAGTGCCAGATATGCCACCCACAGAGCCAGATATGCCCTCACAGTGCCAGATATGCCCGCACAGTGCCAGAAATGCCCCCCACAGTGCCAGATATGCCACCCACAGTGCCAGATATGCCCCCACAGAACCAGATATGCAATGCCCCCCACAGTGCCAGAAATGCCCCCCCCCCCCCATAGCCAGAAATGCCCCCACAGTGCGGATCCCCCCAATACCTGCGGCGCTTCTGGGGAGGAGTACTGCTGCTGTCCGCCTGTCCGAGTGTGCTGGCGAGCGGGCGGGAGTGCTGGCGGGCGGGCGGCGAGTCAGAGTGAGCCTGGGTCCGGGTGGCCACTTGTGTGCACTATGGTGCCGGCGTCAGAAGGAAATGATGAAACGGCCAGTGTTGTAGGCCGAGAAACGCGTTAAGGTACTCCATTGAAGGACTTCTTCTGACTGCTGTATTCTCCTGACACTCTGCGAACCGTATCTATTGAGTGGATCATAGCCGCAATCTAAACGGACTCTTCACCAGCGGCTGGAGAATCTGCTGCTTTATTTCTACTGCACCGCTGCACATTCAAACTGGTTAGTACCCTTCAGCGTTCGAGTGGATGGTTCACTGGCGACGGGATCAGCTGTACTTCATTGCACAGAGCCGCTGCAAACCCGGCTTAGTACAGCACCTTTGACGGAGAGGCTCTCACATCAGGTGATATACTACAAGTGAATTTGACTATCACCATCTACTTGTTACACATTAATACAGCGCCGGTGTCCGCATTCTCAATACTGGGACACTATTTGCCAATGAGGCTCTTTTGTGTGTAAGGAGAAGAGAGACTGTACATTTCAACAGTGATCTATAACAGAGGTACCTCTCATTAGTCTCCTTCCTATATGTATTTCAGCTCGTGGACGCACGGCTGATTTCTATGAAGCACCAGTGCAGATTTTAATTAAGGTTTATTAGTTTTCCTTACTCATATCGGTTCAGGAGATATGGCAGTCTTATATATATTTATACAATATGAATTTTTCATCATTTTTAGGATAGTTTATGTATTATTCTTTTATGTGTTTAATATAACAATATTTTAATAAAAAATATATACTAGATTTATCCAGCGCTCCCAATTCCTCTCTTTTTTTCACATCAACTTTGATCTATTGTTGGGGCAGCCCGCCCACAACTGGTTAGCAGCTGTCTGAATCTAATTGGACAGTATGTGTACTGTAGAGCGCCAATTTTTTGTACATATCTCCAGGTATACCCCTCAATGTATCACCGGTCCAACAAGCTGCCATTTTCCTGAGGCAACATTGCTCAGGTATCCATCGAAGACACATATATGGCAGCGGGGTTCTACCTTGTCCGGAGCAGGTAGGTTGTGGAACAATTGTCCTCTAGGTTACAGGATATTTCGCATCAGGATCAATTGATACTTTGGGACAGATCAGAATCAGGATTCTGCTTTTATGTTCTTTTGAGGTCTGCAGACTCGGAACCTGCATTTTCGCTTGGGCTGTCTTAACCCAAAGACCGCTGGGGCTGCGACAGTGACAGGTGAACATGAAATCCTACGGGGCAGATGGTTCCGGGGAAGAAACTTTCTGCAGGATTTCTTGAACCATCGGAGGTAAGTCCACTTTTGTTTCTCCTACTACTAGCCTCAGCTCCAAGACGGACCTTTACCGTTCTTTCCTTTAGATCTTTCCGTGCCCTTTCAGGCTTCCACTCCACACGGGCGATATCTCCGTCACCAGGGGATCTCATGGTAACAGGCTGAAGCAGAGGCTCAGCATCCTCGGTCCAGTCTGATTTTAGGTCATCCTATACACCCACTACAGGTTAGACCTTCCTACCACCTGTAGGGTCCCAGGGTAGGCGCAGGTCGTGGTCCTACGGGGAGAACTGAGAAGGCTTGGGCGGTTACAGATTAGATTTTGGAGTACAGCCATCTCAGGAGTCCTTCGGCATGGGTCGGCCGATTTACAAGGACAAGAGAGTCATAATTCAGGCGGCGCTCCATATGCTTCTAACCGCAAAGGGTGTTGATCCCTGTTTTTCACATATCATTTGAATCGGGACAGTTCTCAGGCTTTTGTTTTCTTTTCACGTTCCGAAGCCAGATGGCTTGGCCACGCCTATTCTGTCCTTAGAATCCTTTCAGTCTGTGATTGCTAGTTTTAAACAGAAAAAAGGGGGTTTTACGCATCCCTTGTCTTCAGGGATGCCTGTTTACTGATTTCCGTTGGGTTTCCTCATCGGGCTTTTCTCAGATTCACATTACAGGATTCTCATTTTCACTGTCGGTCCTTTCCTTTCGGTCTCTCTTCCGCTCCCACAGGGTTCAGGAAGATCACAGAATAACTCTTTTTCAGGGGCAGGAAGTGAGGTTTGTTCCCTAATGGGACAATCTACTGCTACAATCCAACTCTGTACATTAGGTGGCTTCTGAATTTCCAGAGGATCCAGGAGCTTCTGGTTCGACACGGATCCACTTTATGCTCCTCGTAGACTTTTCTCAACACGGTCCGTCAGAGGATTTTTCCTTCCTCGGCACCAGGTACTCTATTTCTTAAGTTAGGTTGCGATGCAATGAGTGGTCGCCTACACTCCCCTCTGAGCAAAGGACAACAATCTTCTTTCCAGGTCAAGCCGCCAGGTCAGACTCCCGGGTGAGGGTTAATTTCCCAGAGTTTTCTCAGCTGGTCCGCTGTTGGTGGAGATTTCGGATCGACCTCAGGGCGTTCTGTCTGACTCTTTAACCCTTTACTGCTCTCGGATGTGAGCTCTAGCGGTAGTAGCCGAGGATACCCTCAGGGCTCCTTGGAGTTTTGGGTTTTTCTATCCTGCCTCCTTTGTTTGTTCCTACCTCACTTCGATAACACAGGACGGGAATATGCGCGCTAGTCCTCTCGGTGGCTCCGGTTGGGCCGCGCATGACTTGAAGATACAGCTACACCTGTTGTCAGTACAGGAGCCTTGGCTCCTACCTCGACTAGACTGTCTACTTCAACAGGGTCCTTTTCTTTGTTCATCTCAAACTGGTTTCGTTTAACCATGTGACTGTTCACCAAACCTCAGAAGGGAGGAGTTCCCTAGTTCGGTTATGCCTACTGGGCCCCGATTTCAGAAGTCTGTTACCTCTTCTCGCTTTTGCCACTTTTGGAAAACTTTATAGGGCATAGTGAGGATAACAGGGGTTTTCCCCTTCTTTCAGTTACCATTCAGCTGTCATCTTTGGTTTCTCTGGGAAGTTTTGCTTGGCTGCGCTTCAAAATACATTGACCTGAAATCTAGGTCTCTGCCCTTTTGGTTTTCTTCCAAAAGAGATCAGCCTGCCGGCCGTAAGTTTGGGCTCTCTTTCAGGGAGTACTCTATTGGCAACTCCCCCGGCTGAGCTTCAGACTCAGCGGTCGTTTCTTCCAGAGGGGATGTCCGTTTTTCCTATAAATCTGACCCCAGTGTTTTCGGCCCTCTTTGAAGGTTGTCAGGGCTCGCCGACTCTCTCTACAGAGATCTTAGGCTATTGGACAAAGTTTTTCTTCCCTCTTCTGTATGATGCTCCAGTACTAAATAGCCGGGGTCCCAGCATACCCTGGGCCGTTGGATACATCTAACCATCAGACAGTCTTCTTGGCGGTTGCTCGGGAGCCTCTGTTTTCCATTTCAGTGCACTCTACGCGCATTGTGGAACTTTTGTGGGCGGCTGCCCGTGGGGTCTCCATGAATACTTTGTCGGGCGGCTACTTGATCGGACCGACATTTGTTTTGTCAAATTCTATTAGTTTGACACGTTTGCGGCCTCTGCATCACAGTTTGGTCGAGCGATTTTACAGGACTCTCAGCACTCACCCACCCATTTTGGGAGCTCTGGGACGTCCCCATTGTAACTACACTCCAGTGGCCCCTAGTGGATGAAGGAGAAATCAGGATTTTGGTACTTACCGATAAATCCCTTTCTCCGATTCCACAGGGGCCACTGGACGCCCGCCCAGCGCTGTTCCTCCTTGTTTTTTGCTTAACAATTTGCAGATCACCATATGACTGCTGGTTGAGTTTGGGCTAGCCTGTTGTTTGTTAGGTTCTGTTCCAGGTTTGGGTTGTGTTATCCTGGTTTACAGGGCGTCATTTACCTCCTCTACCTTAAGGTTTTGTTTATTCCAGCTCTCCTCGGGCACAGTTTTACGTAGACTGGCTTGGAGGGAAGATAGTAGGGGAGGAGCTAGCCACAGTGTGAGAGTTTTAAAGTGCCAGCTCCCAATTACTGCCTACTATTTCCCCATTGTAACTACGCTCCAGTGGCCCCTGTGGAATCGGAGAAAGGGATTTATCTGTAAGTACCAAAATCCTGATTTAACAACCTCTTCTACACCCAGGTAAGGGGTACAGCAATGGGGGCAGCCTGTGCCCCCACATATGCGAACCTCTTCCTGGGGTGGTGGGAGAGGGAGTTTGTATTCACGGATAGCATGGAGGAACATACTAAACATGTCGTTCTGTGGACTCGTTATATTGACGACACTCTTTTGATTTGGAGTGGAACACCTGAGGAACTTGGTATTTTCATAAATCATCTGAATAATAACAATTTAAACCTCAGGTTTACCTTTGAATGTAACTCAAACAGCATATCCTTCCTGGATCTTCGAATCTACAGAGACGACCGTCACCTCCTTTCAACTGAAATCTTCCGCAAGTGTACCTCTACCAATACTCTATTACAACAAACCAGTTCCCACTCCCCCCCCCCCCCACAATTACCAACATCCCCAAAGGGGAATTCCTACGCCTACGAAGAAACTGTTCCAATGATTAAATATTTGCTACCCGCAGCAAAGAACTGGCACACAGATTAAAAGAACGAGGGTACAGTTCCAGGTCCATTAAAAAAGCTAAAAAGATCTGCTTTCACACCCCAAGAGAGTCATCAATTTTCCAGGAGTCTAAGTCCACTAATGTCAACACGACAATTCGATTCGTGGGTGACTTCTGTGACGAATGGAAAGAAATTAAATCCATCTTACAACGACATTGGTCTATTTTGCTGTCTGATAATGACTTGTCACAGAAACTCAACAACACAATAGATCTCAGTTGGAGACGCTCTCCAAATTTGAGAGACCATTTTCTCAAAAGTCACTCTATATCAAGACCAGCACGAGACCCCGTCATAATTGGAAGCTATCCATGTGGAAATTGTAAAATCTGTGAGCATATAGTCAATCTGCAAACAACAATGGACAGATATGGGGACACCATTAAAATCAAGGATTTCTTTAACTGCAAGAATACCAATGTAGTCTATTGCATCTCGTGCCCATGCAATCTCAAATATATAGGAATCACCACACACATGTTGAAGCACAGGGCCCTCGAACATATGAGTAACATCAGGAATGCCAGTAGAGACCAACAACGGATGAAGCAACTGACTACTGTCTCCAGACACTTTCTGCAAAAACATTCCTGCTCCCCGCAGGATTTAAAAATATGCGGTTTAGAACAAGTCAAAATGGGAATCAGAGGTGGAGACATTATGGCTACACTCCTCAAAAAAGAAAGCGAATGGACTTTCAAATTTGAATACCTTAGCCCTGAATGGTCTCAATGAATATATCAGCTACAGTGTCTTTTTATAATGCCTTCATATCCCAATACAAAGTGTAAAGAACCGTTTTAGGGCCCAAACGATACATTCACCACAGGTCCCACTCTCCCCCAAGCCATTCCAATCCTTTGGAAGCCCCACGGTCTCTCACCATTCTCCTCCCCTCCCCTTTTCTCCTCATACACATGGCCAATTCACTAGTTGTTGACACAATCTCCCATTTACAACACCAATAAACCAATTTTCACACCACTTTGAATATTATTTACCTCAATTCATCATTATAGATGTCCTTCTCAAATTCTGTGCCCCTCCCCATTTTCCCTCCTCACTGTCAACACTGTCAGCTCCCCCTTCACCCAGGCTAGCTCCTCTTATTTATTCTCTCTCTTCCCCTCTCACTTCCCTGCTTTATCCACCCTTTCCTTGTCACCCATTCCTCACGTCACCCTTCACACCATTCACACATTCAACATCAATCAGAGTTCCCTTCCCAATATCCCATAACACTTCCCACTTATCATCTTCACGGTTGCTACAGGATTTTTCACACCACACATCGCTCTATCACCCACTCACTCTACAGTCACACTACATCTGCCCCCCCCCCACGAGTTTCATTTTCACACACAAATATCAATAATAGTCGTACATTGCCTCATATATTACTCAAATTTTCCCAGGATTCCTGACGTATGTCAACTAAATGGTCAGAATGAGGTAAAACTTGTTTAACAACCTTCTGACGTTTAAATCGGTCCGGTTTCTTAGAGGCAGCGTCAGGCTCTGGGTCATCAGTTACTTGAAGAATTAGTCTGATAGCCTCCAATAAGTCAGGAGCATCCACCTGTGAGACAGATTCCCCATCAGAATTATCTGGATCAGTGTCTGTGGGGTCAGTACACATGCCATCCTGATCCAACGAGGTGTCTGGGACCTGGGTGGATTGCGAGGAAGTAATAGCCTGCTTAGAGGACCCCTTGGTCTTAGGCGGGCAAGAGGTAGAGTTTTGTTTAGTCAATGAGTGGTTCAATTGCTGTAACTAAGAAGAACCTGAACCCTCTGCTGCTATATTTTCCTCCAATGTGTCTGCAGCATCACCACCACGCAATGTGTGATCAGCCCCAGCTCCGTCACCCTGTGTAGGTGACATATCTGAAAGCTCAATTTACGGGCAACCTAGTACAATATCAGCAATCTAATACCTTAACAAGAACCCCCTGTGCAGTGTATTAACACAGAGAACTCAAGAGGTATATGGTGACTGAAAATCACAGAGAAAAAATACACAATGAGTATATTCTGTGAAACACCTATATTAACCAATAACCCTGACGCACTTATCCCCCTCAGGACACAGAATATAGGGATAGCAGTATGAGTGAGATACACAGAGTAGATATCACACAGCAGCTATATGCACACACACAGTCATATGTACAATGCAGAATTTATGACATGCAATAAAACTGCACTGGACTAGCAATACAAAGTAACACTAAGTACAGCTATACAATCAAAATATATATCAATGCACAGTAAATACTGGATGTATATCACATGGTACTTGTACTAAATAACCCCGACTAACTGTTTCTTAACTAACACTGTCAGCAGACATGTAGAATACCTAAGTGTCCTGTAAAATGCACAGCACTGACATGCAGGCGGCTTTACAGAGGAGGATTTGCCCAAACAGTCCCAGGATCAGCTCAGCATGTGGAAATGGCGCCCAGACGCTGACAGGGGGTGAGGGAGAGAGAGATGCAGCTCCAGGGTGGGAACATTTAATCTAAATGGTGCCCTTGGGCTGGGGGAGGGGCTACAGGTCAAAGTCTTATCCCCCTTGCTGGACTTCCCCACCGGGTACTGCAGGCCATGTATCAAATGTTTTTTTGTAAAACCGACCTGTGCCCCTGCCCTGGTGCTCTAGTGGGGTCCCTGTACTACCACAGTGTCCACGCCAGCTCATGTGGCCCACTTCCCACCGGCCGCGCCAGATCGCGGTTTCCAGTGGGTCCCGCCTGGGGGACCCTCTTACCTCCTCCCAAAGTGCGGTCATGCGATCCTGGAGAGCTGCGGTGGGGTGTGTGACTGAAGCAAACCAGAACCTTCGCTGTAAGTACCCGGCGACCAGGGCGCGGGAGTATACAGCGCCACTGGAGGAGGTGATGGAGCTGCAGCAGGGGATGTCTGACTGACATCTAACACTCAGTGTTTCTGCTGCAGCCGTTGAAGTCTTCAAATTTCACTTAAGAAAGCTCTTGTGAGGGAGGGAGCAGCAGGAGCAGCCCCCCCCCTCCCCCCTGTTTTTATGCCTGCACTGCATGGCACCAACTACAAAACTGAGCTCCTGTGCACAGAGGCAGGGTTATAGAGGAAGCGGCGCTATGCATTCTGGGAACAGTCACAGCTTTTAGCCTGTTGGTGCCTCGGATCAAGATCCCACTCTACACCCAATGTTATTCCCTGTGGAACCCAGTGTACCCGCAGCAGAAAATAGGATTTTAATTACCTACCGGTAAATCCTTTTCTCGTAGTCCGTAGAGGATGCTGGGTGCCCGCCCAGTGCTTCGTATTCCTGCTTTGTTACTTGGTAATGTATTGTTGGTTGCTGAATCATTTCAAGTTGGTTAGTTTGGCTTTCCTTTTATTCTGTGTGAGCTGGTTTGAATCTCACCACTATCTGTGTATTTCCTTCTCTCAAAGTATGTCCGTCTCCTTGGGCACAGTTTCTAGACTGAGTCTGGTAGGAGGGGCCAGCCCAAACTCTTAAAGTGCCAGTGGCTCCTAGTGAACTCGCCTATGCCCCATGGTACTAAATGGACCCCAGCATCCTCTACAGACTACGAGAAAAGGATTTAACGGTAGGTAATTAAAATCCTATTTTTCCATACATAATGAAACGGGGAGTCCATCTCTGAAACTTTGTGTGAATACAAGGAAGAGTCTGGAGATGAAGGACATTACTGCTCAATAGATAAGGAATGTATATCATCTTATTTAATAAGAGCGCTTATAGGAGTGTATTTTTGTAAGAATCAGAAGGTCAGAGAGACGTTATGGAGCCAATGTATTATTTAATATTTGCTGCTAATTCCCCCAATACAACCGGACCTCCCAAATGTAAGTAGAAGGGACTGCAGTAGGTATCTCCCATACCTTCATACATGGACATCTCCAGGCCAGGGTCAGGTAAATTCATTTTAAATACAACAATCCTAATTCCCGTACAATTAAAAAAAAAAAAAAAAAATCAACCTTTCAACAGACATAAATAATAATAATAATTATATATATATATATATATATATATATATATATATATATATATCTCTACATACTGATAATGTCGATATTATCTTAAACCATAAAGCTATACCTTTAAATACACCTTTACCATGGAGCTGCTGCGGTCGCTAGCTCACGCTACGTACTTCGTATGCTATTTTGCGTACAGAGTCCTGTACCGTGTACGCACTCAGCGTACAAACGCCGCACTGTGGGTACAAAGCACACACAGCGTGCGCACACAATTAATACACCTTAAAACCTTATACAGTTATACAATGCAATGATACGATTACACTTTAAACCTTATGCAGCAAAGCTCTGCAATGATGTTACACCTTAAACCTTATGCAGCAAAGCTCTGCAATGATGTTACACCTTAAACCTTATGCAGCAAAGCTCTGCAATGATGTTACACCTTAAACCTTATGCAGCAAAGCTCTGCAATGATGTTACACCTTAAACCTTATGCAGCAAAGCACTGCAATGATGTTACACCTTAAACCTTATGCAGCAAAGCACTGCAATGATGTTACACCTTAAACCTTAAGCAGCAAAGCACTGCAATGATGTTACACCTTAAACCTTATGCAGCAAAGCACTGCAATGATGTTACACCTTAAACCTTATGCAGCAAAGCACTGCAATGATGTTACACCTTAAACCTTATGCAGCAAAGCTCTGCAATGATGTTACACCTTAAACCTTATGCAGCAAAGCACTGCAATGATGTTACACCTTAAACCTTATGCAGCAAAGCACTGCAATGATGTTACACCTTAAACCTTATGCAGCAAAGCACTGCAATGATGTTACACCTTAAACCTTATGCAGCAAAGCACTGAAATGATGTTACACCTTAAACCTTATGCAGCAAAGCTCTGCAATGATGTTACACCTTAAACCTTATGCAGCAAAGCACTGCAATGATGTTACACCTTAAACCTTATGCAGCAAAGCACTGCAATGATGTTACACCTTAAACCTTATGCAGCAAAGCACTGCAATGATGTTACACCTTAAACCTTATGCAGCAAAGCACTGAAATGATGTTACACCTTAAACCTTATGCAGCAAAGCTCTGCAATGATGTTACACCTTAAACCTTATGCAGCAAAGCACTGCAATGATGTTACACCTTAAACCTTATGCAGCAAAGCTCTGCAATGATGTTACACCTTAAACCTTATGCAGCAAAGCACTGCAATGATGTTACACCTTAAACCTTATGCAGCAAAGCACTGCAATGATGTTACACCTTAAACCTTATGCAGCAAAGCTCTGCAATGATGTTACACCTTAAACCTTATGCAGCAAAGCACTGCAATGATGTTACACCTTAAACCTTATGCAGCAAAGCACTGCAATGATGTTACACCTTAAACCTTATGCAGCAAAGCTCTGCAATGATGTTACACCTTAAACCGTATGCAGCAAAGCACTGCAATGATGTTACACCTTAAACCTTGTGCAGCAAAGCTCTGCAATGATGTTACACCTTAAACCTTATGCAGCAAAGCACTGCAATGATGTTACACCTTAAACCTTATGCAGCAAAGCACTGCAATGATGTTACACCTTAAACCTTATGCAGCAAAGCACTGCAATGATATGATTACACTTTAAACCTTATGCAGCAAAGCTCTGCAATGATGTTACACCTTAAACCTTATGCAGCAAAGCACTGCAATGATGTTACAACCTTAAACCTTATGCAGCAAAGCACTGCAATGATGTTACACCTTAAACCTTATGCAGCAAAGCACTGCAATGATGTTACACCTTAAACCTTATGCAGCAAAGCACTGCAATGATGTTACACCTTAAACCTTATGCAGCAAAGCACTGCAATGATGTTACACCTTAAACCTTATGCAGCAAAGCACTGCAATGATGTTACACCTTAAACCTTATGCAGCAAAGCACTGCAATGATGTTACACCTTAAACCTTATGCAGCAAAGCACTGAAATGATGTTACACCTTAAACCTTATGCAGCAAAGCTCTGCAATGATGTTACACCTTAAACCTTATGCAGCAAAGCACTGCAATGATGTTACACCTTAAACCTTATGCAGCAAAGCACTGCAATGATGTTACACCTTAAACCTTATGCAGCAAAGCACTGCAATGATGTTACACCTTAAACCTTATGCAGCAAAGCACTGAAATGATGTTACACCTTAAACCTTATGCAGCAAAGCTCTGCAATGATGTTACACCTTAAACCTTATGCAGCAAAGCACTGCAATGATGTTACACCTTAAACCTTATGCAGCAAAGCTCTGCAATGATGTTACACCTTAAACCTTATGCAGCAAAGCACTGCAATGATGTTACACCTTAAACCTTATGCAGCAAAGCACTGCAATGATGTTACACCTTAAACCTTATGCAGCAAAGCTCTGCAATGATGTTACACCTTAAACCTTATGCAGCAAAGCACTGCAATGATGTTACACCTTAAACCTTATGCAGCAAAGCACTGCAATGATGTTACACCTTAAACCTTATGCAGCAAAGCTCTGCAATGATGTTACACCTTAAACCGTATGCAGCAAAGCACTGCAATGATGTTACACCTTAAACCTTGTGCAGCAAAGCTCTGCAATGATGTTACACCTTAAACCTTATGCAGCAAAGCACTGCAATGATGTTACACCTTAAACCTTATGCAGCAAAGCACTGCAATGATGTTACACCTTAAACCTTATGCAGCAAAGCACTGCAATGATATGATTACACTTTAAACCTTATGCAGCAAAGCTCTGCAATGATGTTACACCTTAAACCTTATGCAGCAAAGCACTGCAATGATGTTACAACCTTAAACCTTATGCAGCAAAGCACTGCAATGATGTTACACCTTAAACCTTATGCAGCAAAGCACTGCAATGATGTTACACCTTAAACCTTATGCAGCAAAGCACTGCAATGATGTTACACCTTAAACCTTATGCAGCAAAGCACTGCAATGATGTTACACCTTAAACCTTATGCAGCAAAGCACTGAAATGATGTTACACCTTAAACCTTATGCAGCAAAGCTCTGCAATGATGTTACACCTTAAACCTTATGCAGCAAAGCACTGCAATGATGTTACACCTTAAACCTTATGCAGCAAAGCACTGCAATGATGTTACACCTTAAACCTTATGCAGCAAAGCACTGCAATGATGTTACACCTTAAACCTTATGCAGCAAAGCACTGAAATGATGTTACACCTTAAACCTTATGCAGCAAAGCTCTGCAATGATGTTACACCTTAAACCTTATGCAGCAAAGCACTGCAATGATGTTACACCTTAAACCTTATGCAGCAAAGCTCTGCAATGATGTTACACCTTAAACCTTATGCAGCAAAGCACTGCAATGATGTTACACCTTAAACCTTATGCAGCAAAGCACTGCAATGATGTTACACCTTAAACCTTATGCAGCAAAGCTCTGCAATGATGTTACACCTTAAACCTTATGCAGCAAAGCACTGCAATGATGTTACACCTTAAACCTTATGCAGCAAAGCACTGCAATGATGTTACACCTTAAACCTTATGCAGCAAAGCTCTGCAATGATGTTACACCTTAAACCGTATGCAGCAAAGCACTGCAATGATGTTACACCTTAAACCTTGTGCAGCAAAGCTCTGCAATGATGTTACACCTTAAACCTTATGCAGCAAAGCACTGCAATGATGTTACACCTTAAACCTTATGCAGCAAAGCACTGCAATGATGTTACAACCTTAAACCTTATGCAGCAAAGCACTGCAATGATGTTACACCTTAAACCTTATGCAGCAAAGCACTGCAATGATGTTACACCTTAAACCTTATGCAGCAAAGCACTGCAATGATGTTACACCTTAAACCTTATGCAGCAAAGCACTGCAATGATGTTACACCTTAAACCTTATGCAGCAAAGCACTGCAATGATGTTACACCTTAAACCTTATGCAGCAAAGCTCTGCAATGATGTTACACCTTAAACCTTATGCAGCAAAGCACTGCAATGATGTTACACCTTAAACCTTATGCAGCAAAGCACTGCAATGATGTTACACCTTAAACCTTATGCAGCAAAGCACTGCAATGATGTTACACCTTAAACCTTATGCAGCAAAGCACTGCAATGATGTTACACCTTAAACCTTGTGCAGCAAAGCTCTGCAATGATGTTACACCTTAAACCTTGTGCAGCAAAGCTCTGCAATGATGTTACACCTTAAACCTTATGCAGCAAAGCACTGCAATGATGTTACACCTTAAACCTTATGCAGCAAAGCACTGCAATGATGTTACACCTTAAACCTTGTGCAGCAAAGCACTGCAATGATGTTACACCTTAAACCTTATGCAGCAAAGCACTGCAATGATGTTACACCTTAAACCTTATGCAGCAAAGCACTGCAATGATGTTACACCTTAAACCTTGTGCAGCAAAGCTCTGCAATGATGTTACACCTTAAACCTTGTGCAGCAAAGCTCTGCAATGATGTTACACCTTAAACCTTATGCAGCAAAGCACTGCAATGATGTTACACCTTAAACCTTGTGCAGCAAAGCACTGCAATGATGTTACACCTTAAACCTTGTGCAGCAAAGCTCTGCAATGATGTTACACCTTAAACCTTGTGCAGCAAAGCTCTGCAATGATGTTACACCTTAAACCTTATGCAGCAAAGCACTGCAATGATGTTACACCTTAAACCTTATGCAGCAAAGCACTGCAATGATGTTACACCTTAAACCTTGTGCAGCAAAGCTCTGCAATGATGTTACACCTTAAACCTTGTGCAGCAAAGCTCTGCAATGATGTTACACCTTAAACCTTATGCAGCAAAGCTCTGCAATGATGTTACACCTTAAACCTTATGCAGCAAAGCTCTGCAATGATGGTACACCTTAAACCTTGTGCAGCAAAGCTCTGCAATGATGTTACACCTTAAACCTTATGCAGCAAAGCACTGCAATGATGTTACACCTTAAACCTTATGCAGCAAAGCTCTGCAATGATGTTCCACCTTAAACCTTGTGCAGCAAAGCTCTGCAATGATGGTACACCTTAAACCTTATGCAGCAAAGCTCTGCAATGATGTTACACCTTAAACCTTATGCAGCAAAGCTCTGCAATGATGTTACACGTTAAACCTTATACAGCAAAGCTCTGCAATGATGTTACACCTTAAACCTTATGCAGCAAAGCACTGCAATGATGTTACACCTTAAACCTTATGCAGCAAAGCACTGCAATGATGTTACACCTTAAACCGTATGCAGCAAAGCACTGCAATGATGTTACACCTTAAACCTTATGCAGCAAAGCACTGCAATGATGTTACACCTTAAACCTTATGCAGCAAAGCACTGCAATGATGTTACACCTTAAACCTTATGCAGCAAAGCACTGCAATGATGTTACACCTTAAACCTTATGCAGCAAAGCTCTGCAATGATGTTACACCTTAAACCTTATGCAGCAAAGCACTGCAATGATGTTACACCTTAAACCTTATGCAGCAAAGCTCTGCAATGATGTTACACCTTAAACCTTATGCAGCAAAGCTCTGCAATGATGTTACACCTTAAACCTTATGCAGCAAAGCTCTGCAATGATGTTACACCTTAAACCTTATGCAGCAAAGCACTGCAATGATGTTACACCTTAAACCTTATGCAGCAAAGCACTGCAATGATGTTACACCTTAAACCTTATGCAGCAAAGCACTGCAATGATGTTACACCTTAAACCTTATGCAGCAAAGCACTGCAATGATGTTACACCTTAAACCTTATGCAGCAAAGCACTGCAATGATGTTACACCTTAAACCTTATGCAGCAAAGCTCTGCAATGATGTTACACCTTAAACCTTATGCAGCAAAGCTCTGCAATGATGTTACACCTTAAACCTTATGCAGCAAAGCTCTGCAATGATGTTACACCTTAAACCTTATGCAGCAAAGCTCTGCAATGATGTTACACCTTAAACCTTATGCAGCAAAGCACTGCAATGATGTTACACCTTAAACCCATACTTGCCTACTTTTGGAAAAGCATTTCAGGGAGATTGTGAAAGTAACACCTATCAGTGCAGGCGAGTACTACTACATCAGGGAGGCGTGTCATGAAAATGACTTACATCCAAATGTAAATGAGCCCCAAAGTTACAAAGATCTATTTGTTGAAGAAAAGACACGGATATTTTGCAGGATTTGTTTATGTATTGTGTATTACAAGAGGTTCAATATACTGTAAGTGGCCATAGGGATCCATTGTGCCTTATAACCAATGCAGGGAAATGGCACTAAGGATCCTATTTGAATGTATGTATCTCTGATTTATTTTTCCCCCAAGAATGAGGGAGATTGATGGACTTTTCAGGGAGTGAGGGAGATTGCTGCTATTTCAGGGAGTCTCCTGCAGAATGAGGGAGGGTAGGCAACTATGCTTAAACCTTATGCAGCAAAGCACTGCAATGATGTTACACCTTAAACCTTATGCAGCAAAGCTCTGCAATGATGTTACACCTTAAACCTTATGCAGCAAAGCTCTGCAATGATGTTACACCTTAAACCTTGTGCAGCAAAGCACTGCAATGATGTTACACCTTATACCTTGTGCAGCAAAGCACTGCAATGATGTTACACCTTAAACCTTGTGTAGCAAAGCACTGCAATGATGTTACACCTTAAACCTTATGCAGCAAAGCTCTGCAATGATGTTACACCTTAAACCTTATGCAGCAAAGCACTGCAATGATGTTACACCTTAAACCTTATGCAGCAAAGCTCTGCAATGATGTTACACCTTAAACCTTATGCAGCAAAGCACTGCAATGATGTTACACCTTAAACCTTATGCAGCAAAGCACTGCAATTATGTTACACCTTAAACCTTATGCAGCAAAGCACTGCAATGATGTTACACCTTAAACCTTATGCAGCAAAGCTCTGCAATGATGTTACACCTTAAACCTTATGCAGCAAAGCTCTGCAATGATGTTACACCTTAAACCTTATGCAGCAAAGCTCTGCAATGATGTTACACCTTAAACCTTATGCAGCAAAGCTCTGCAATGATGTTACACCTTAAACCTTATGCAGCAAAGCACTGCAATGATGTTACACCTTAAACCCATACTTGCCTACTTTTGGAAAAGCATTTCAGGGAGATTGTGAAAGTAACACCTATCAGTGCAGGCGAGTACTACTACATCAGGGAGGCGTGTCATGAAAATGACTTACATCCAAATGTAAATGAGCCCCAAAGTTACAAAGATCTATTTGTTGAAGAAAAGACACGGATATTTTGCAGGATTTGTTTATGTATTGTGTATTACAAGAGGTTCAATATACTGTAAGTGGCCATAGGGATCCATTGTGCCTTATAACCAATGCAGGGAAATGGCACTAAGGATCCTATTTGAATGTATGTATCTCTGATTTATTTTTCCCCCAAGAATGAGGGAGATTGATGGACTTTTCAGGGAGTGAGGGAGATTGCTGCTATTTCAGGGAGTCTCCTGCAGAATGAGGGAGGGTAGGCAACTATGCTTAAACCTTATGCAGCAAAGCACTGCAATGATGTTACACCTTAAACCTTATGCAGCAAAGCTCTGCAATGATGTTACACCTTAAACCTTATGCAGCAAAGCTCTGCAATGATGTTACACCTTAAACCTTGTGCAGCAAAGCACTGCAATGATGTTACACCTTATACCTTGTGCAGCAAAGCACTGCAATGATGTTACACCTTAAACCTTGTGTAGCAAAGCACTGCAATGATGTTACACCTTAAACCTTATGCAGCAAAGCTCTGCAATGATGTTACACCTTAAACCTTATGCAGCAAAGCACTGCAATGATGTTACACCTTAAACCTTATGCAGCAAAGCTCTGCAATGATGTTACACCTTAAACCTTATGCAGCAAAGCACTGCAATGATGTTACACCTTAAACCTTATGCAGCAAAGCACTGCAATTATGTTACACCTTAAACCTTATGCAGCAAAGCACTGCAATGATGTTACACCTTAAACCTTATGCAGCAAAGCACTGCAATGATGTTACACCTTAAACCTTATGCAGCAAAGCACTGCAATGATGTTACACCTTAAACCTTATGCAGCAAAGCACTGCAATGATGTTACACCTTAAACCTTATGCAGCAAAGCTCTGCAATGATGTTACACCTTAAACCTTATGCAGCAAAGCTCTGCAATGATGTTACACCTTAAACCTTATGCAGCAAAGCTCTGCACTGATGTTACACCTTAAACCTTATGCAGCAAAGCACTGCAATGATGTTACACCTTAAACCTTATGCAGCAAAGCACTGCAATGATGTTACACCTTAAACCTCATGCAGCAAAGCACTGCAATGATGTTACACCTTAAACCTTATGCAGCAAAGCACTGCAATGATGTTACACCTTAAACCTCATGCAGCAAAGCACTGCAATGATGTTACACCTTAAACCTTATGCAGCAAAGCACTGCAATGATGTTACACCTTAAACCTTATGCAGCAAAGCACTGCAATGATGTTACACCTTAAACCTTATGCAGCAAAGCACTGCAATGATGTTACACCTTAAACCTTATGCAGCAAAGCACTGCAATGATGTTACACCTTAAACCTTATGCAGCAAAGCACTGCAATGATGTTACACCTTAAACCTTATGCAGCAAAGCACTGCAATGATGTTACAACCTTAAACCTTATGCAGCAAAGCACTGCAATGATGTTACACCTTAAACCTTATGCAGCAAAGCACTGCAATGATGTTACACCTTAAACCTTATGCAGCAAAGCACTGCAATGATGTTACACCTCAAACCTTATGCAGCAAAGCACTGCAATGATGTTACACCTTAAACCTTATGCAGCAAAGCACTGCAACGATGTTACACCTTTAAACCTTAAGTAGCGCTGGCGATACAAAGTACCCGCAGTGCGTACACCTTATCAATGCCTATACACCTTATACAGATAAATACACTTTAAACTCCTTGCAGGAAATTGAAGACACCACACTGATTTGTAGTTGCAACCACAGGGTTCTAAGGCCTCAGTGGATTAATTCCAAAAGGTAAAACAATACAAATCATACACTACAGGCTAACAAGTAAATCTAAACAGAATAATGGCTACAGAGAATGTACATACGTGAGAATGTTCGCAAGCGCAACCCGAGCCGGTCCTCCGCTGGTCATACAGATAGCGTTCAGAGTCTTGTGTGTCCAAGCCTGCTGCAAGCTCTCTTTATTCACTTCATCCAAAACAATACAATAGTCACTTTAATCCCTTTGTCTATTGGACACAGAGATGTACCTTTTCATTACGGGAGAGGTCATAGGTTGATTTGAAAAGGTGGGCGATGTCTTTCTCAACTGCTCTTGTGGGTGGTCTCCTCTGGATTCCCCCCGCATACATAATATACAGTAAATACAGTTTAAACCTATATTCTGATTCTGCATCTAACTATCCTCAGGAACATGCGATTTTCCTCAAACCAACACCAGAATGTTTCCCTACAGCTGGATACCAAACACCACCTTGTAACCTTGTTCTGTCCCCTCCTAACCTGTAAAGGTGAATCCCTTTGTTCTGTTATCATTTTAAACAGCTATTTCTTTCTGATGTGGTGCAGGGGGCTATGTGTACAATGTGCACTATTTGGGTTAAATATGTAATGTACTAATAACCCTCTACTCGCTCACAAACTCCGCCGTAAATACCCATATCACGCGCATGATCGCCGGAGCGATCATACGCAAATTGCAGATATGTGCACGAACGGAGGACTGAGTGCACGAGCAGCGGGCATGTGCATGGGGTTAGTACAAGGCATATGTATTACAATATTTTTCGACTTTGACAATACATACATACATATACACACACAGCAGAAGGGAATTTGGAAACCAGAGGAAGTCACATGATGTAATTGCAGCTTCCTGCCAGGCCACTGCCCCCACTCCACATTAATGCACTGATATAAAATGTCTGCCACTATTAGTTACACAGAGAGACCTCCCCCTGTAATGTCACCCACTATTCACATGAGCTGTCACAATCACACATAGCCACAATCACAAGTACATACAGTCACTATTGGTGGTTCTGGGCTCCGGACAGTTCAAGGGAAATCGCACAGTCACAATGGCAGCGTGTGTACCCACCTTTACACACCAGACGGGTATTTATACACAGCAACACTGATACTATGTGGACACAAAAGTAACAACACAAATGACACATTAACAGGAAATTGTTTCTGTCACCATAGCGACAATTATCCTGAAATTAGATAATACACAGACACATAAAAAGACTCAACGGAAATCTTTTGTTTTTAAACAACTTTATTACATATCTTTAATACACAGATTTTTGTCTATAGTTTAAACATCAAAAATACTTTAGTAGTCTGCACAACAGCCTATGGGGGTCATTCAGACCCAGCCGCAATAGCGGCACGCAGCAGTTTGCTGGTGTTGGAAAAATACACATGAGCATCGGCCGCACAGACACACACATTGTGGCCGCATCTCTGAGGGGCGAACGCGGGCGGGCCGGTACAATTTTCTGGGGGGCTGCGTGATGTCACATCTGCGATCATCTCTGATTAACCCCCTATAAGCTTCCAGAGTGCACCTCATATCTCATCTTTTCCAAGTTATTACAAATGATATGAGATCGGTAGCAGCACTACTTTCAGGATTATTACACAGAACACACATAAAGGCTGACACAGCAAATAACAGTAACACATACAAGGGATTAATTAGAAATAAGGAAGCATAATCATCATTAAGTCTGATTATCAACTGATTCTGTGCGGAACCCATACACCTCTTTACTGCCTCCAGCAGCCCCTGGTACTGCACTTTGACCATCCGCCCTGACCCCCCCCCCCCACTACTGCCACCCACCCAGTCTCTCCCAACTACTGCCACCCGCCCTGTCTCCCCCCACTGCCACCCACCCTGTCTACCCCACTACTGCCACCTGCCCTGTCCCCCCCCCACCCAGTCTCCCCCCACTACTGCCACCACCCTGTCTCCCTCTACTGCCTCCCACTCTGTCTCTCCCCACTACTGCCACCTGCCCTGTCTCCCCCCTACTGCTACCCACCCTGTCTTTCCCCACTACTGCCTCCACCCTGTCTCCCACTACTGCCATCGCTGTCTCCTCCACTACTGCTACCCACCATCTCCCCCACACTACTGCCAACTGCCCTGCATCCCTCCACTACTGCCACCGCCCTGTCTCCCCCCACTAATGCCATTTGCCCTGCCTCCCCCACACTAATACTACCCACCCTCCCCCCAGTACTGCCACCACCGTCTTCCCCCACTACTGCTACCTGCCCTGTCTCCTTCCACTACTGCCCCTCACCCTGTCTGCCCCCACTACTGCCACCACCGTCTCTCCCCACTACTGCAACCCTCCCTGTCTCAGCCCACTACTGCCACTGCCCTGTCTTCTTCCGCTTCTGCCACCACCTTGTCTCCTCCTCTGACACCTTAACTCTGCTTGAGGACAAGAGTCTCACAGACACTGCCTCCTGCAGTCCCCACTACTGCCAGCCACCCTGAGTACCCCCTCAGCTCTGCTTGGGGATATTACCCAGACAGTGCCACTGATACAGCAATAGTGCCACCCACCCTGTCTACCCCTGACATCTCAGCACTGCTTGGGGTTTCTTGGTACTGCTGGTAACAGACCTTCATCTGCAGATGGAAGTAAGAAAGCAGGGCAGTAAGGAGTTAGAAGCTGCTTCTGGTACCTGTGACCCTGGTCATGTAGGGCTGGGAGAGTCAGTAAGATTATGTAATAGTTACCATCTTACAGGCAGCCGGTGAAGGGAACAGAGAATGGGTGTTATGTGGTAAGTCTGATTGGTAACAAAGCTGAGCTGTAGACCTGCCCTTTGTTGGTGAGCTTCTATCATAAGGACCTGTTTCACCAGGACTGAGTCACAGCCAACTGGCATCACCCACACCTGGAGCTCAGCTAGACAACCATTTAGGATTGGTACTGGGTTCTCAGTACCCGGAGCAAGAGACAGGTCATCTGTATAGCAGTGGTAGATGAGGGCATGACATATGATTATTTCACCCAGTGGTAACATGTATATTGCAAAAAGCATAGGAGATAGGATAAGAACCTTGAAGAACAACGTATGGCAATAATAAGTATACTCCAGAAGACTAAAATGGTTCCTCACCTGATGAAGTCTAATATGTACAACAAGAGATGATTTATTTCTCAGAGCATGGAAATGGCCTCTCATCTGTGTGACTTCTCTGATATGTAACAAGTTGTGATTTCTGTGTAAAACATTTCCCACATTCAGAGCAAGAAAATGGCTTCTCACCTGTGTGACTTCTCTCATGGTTTCTAAGATCTGATTTGTGTGCAGAACATTTCCCACACTCAGAACATGGAAATGTATTCTCACCTGTGCGAGTTCTCCGATGTCTAACAAGTTGTGATTTCCGTGTAAAACATTTCCCACACTCAGAGCAAGAAAATGGCTTCTCACCTGTGTGACTTCGCTGATGTGTAACAAGTGGTGATTTCTGGGAAAAACATTTACCGCACTCAGAGCAAGAAAATGGCTTCTCACCTGTGTGACTTCTCTGATGTATAACAAGATGTGATTTATTTAAACAATGTTTCCCACACTCAGAGCAAGAAAATGGCTTCTCACCTGTGTGACTTCTGTGATGTGTAACAAGTTGTGATTTCCATCTAAAACATTTCCCACACTCAGAGCAAGAAAATGGCTTCTCACGTGTGTGAGTTCTCTGATGTGTAACAAGTTGTGATTTCTGGGAAAAACATTTCCCACACTCAGAACAAGAAAACGGCTTCTCACCTGTGTGACTTCGCTGATGTGTAACAAGTTGTGATTTCCATATAAAACATTTCCCACACTCAGAGCAAGAAAATGGCTTCTCACCTGTGTGACTTCTCTGATGTATAACAAGATTTGATTTCCGTGCAAAACATTTCCCACACTCAGAACATGGAAATGGCCTCTCACCTTCCTTAGCTGGCTGATGGGTAATACGTTTTGTGTTCTGTGTAAAACATTTGGCATCTATAGAACAGGGAAACACTGTATCTACTCTCAGAGCTGTAACAGATGCACCAATATCAGAGTTATCAGCAGAACATTTCCCAGGATCAGAGGGATCAGCTGACAGAGCTGGATGTATAATTGGGGTAATGGGATTAGCTCCTGGAGAATCCTGTCTACTGTCATTATCTTTTATGTCACAATCCGAGGATAACATTAGATGTCCTTCTGAGATGTTCCTGCTTGTGTGTCCATCTGCTGGAAATAAAATACATTATGGAAATGTGACATTTTCTGTAACAATATTAATCTTGTAAACAATAGAAGACGACTCTCTGGGACACTTAATTGTAAATGTGTGTGTATAATAAAACATAATTTTTAATGAAGGCTTTATAATATTGTGTCTCAGACTATCATTATGTCCACCCTCCTGAGAACACTCACAATAACAAATGTAATATTATAATAAGACTTAGATATATCTCTCTCTTGTACTGGTAACTAACCATGAAGTATAAATGGAGATGTAGTCACTCGCCAAGTCCTATGTCAGCACCAATGTAAAACAATGGATGGGGAACATATCGTATGAATTGGAGATTCTAGATGAACAATAACATCAGTCATATGAGCTGATGGATCAGAGAAATGTCTTCTAACGTTACTCCTGGAAGCATTGGTAAGGTAGTATTCCTTTATGTGTGTGCTCATACGCTGGTAAGCCTGTACATGTGTTACTCCCCCTCATATAAGGTATATTGCTACAGTAGAGTAGGTGTGGAACAATGTATTTTACATGCAATACACCATATTATACACAGCAATCATCATCATCATCTGCTGGGTTATAATCCACTCTTACACCCCCATCATCAGTGTCTTACCTCTATATTCACAATAGTAATAAGGATGATGGTGTGCACAGTAAGTATGATATAGAGAATGACATATCAGAATCTATACAGCTGCCGCCATACTTCTGCTTCTCATACGTGTGCTACTGGCAGCAGTGAACATCTAAGAGTGCAGGGAAGACAGCAGAGTCTGATGAGAAAGAGACTGGATCTGCCTTTGCAGGGAGGTACCACACCTGTTACCCCTGTTAGTATATAAAATAATAAATAAGAGGAGTGTGGTCCATGCAGACCTGCTTTCTGGAGCTCTCCTCAGTAAGTGGCTTCTTATTTACCCTACCTGATAGCTCTCAGCCACCGCTGGGACCAAGACACAATCTATTTTGTCCCCCACTACCCTAAAGCCGCTTGCTCTACTCACTCCGGGCACTGTTCACTGCCGCAGCCTAGTGACGCCGCTGAAGCCATGGGCTGTATTCTGGGGCTATGTGCGCCCAGTCTTTCCTGCACGCTCTAGACACCTGACTTGGAGGTGCTTTTGGCTGCAGGGGTGGGATGGTTAGGGTTAGGCTGTGGGTAGGTGGGGGGGTTAGAGTTAGGCATCCCCAGAGAGGGATAGGGTTAGGCTGCTAGGGTGGGGGGGCTAGGCTGTGAGGGACGGAGGGTTAGGCTGCAGGGAGAAGGGTTAGGCTTAGCACCACTGGGGAGGTTTAGGGAAAGACTGTGGGGGAGGGATGGTTAGGCTGTGGGTAGGGGGGGTTAGGCTGTGCGTAGGGGGGTTAGGAATCCCATGGGGAGGGTTAGGTTGTGTGGGATAGAGGGTTAGGCATCCCCCAGGAAAGGTTACGCTGTGGGGGATGGAGGGTTAGGCTGCTAGGGTGGGAGGGTTAGGCATCCACTGGGAAGGATTAGGCTATGGGGGAGGGAGGATTAAGCTGTGGAAGAGGGAGGGTTAAGCTGTGGGGGAGGGAGGGTTAGGCTGCAGGTAGAGGGGCCTAAGGCATCCCCCGAGGAGGGTTAGGCTGCAGGTAGGGAGGGTTAGGCATCCCCCAGGAAGGGTTAGGCTGTGGGGGAGGAAAGGTTAGGGTGGGAGTATTAGGCTGCGGGTAGGGGGGGGGGGGGTTAGGCATCCTCCTGGGAGGGTTAGGTTGTCGGTAGGGGGGTTATGCATCCCCCGAGGGGGTTAACACCACTAGGGTAGGAGGGTTAGGCTGTGGGTAGGGGGGGGCTAAGGCATCCCACGTGGAGTGTTAGGTTGTGGGGGAGGGGGGGTTAGGCTGTGTGTAGGGGGGGTTAGGCTGTGGGGGAGGGAGGGTTAGGCTGTGTATAGGGGGGGGGGTAGGCATCTCCCGGGGGAATTAGCAGCACTGGGGAGGGATAGGGACAGGCTGTGGGAAAGGCTGGTTAGTGTGAGGGGAGAATCAGGTTTAGATTAGGTTTTGGGGGGAATGTGGGGATTTTCACCTCTGGAATGCTGCTGTCGGCATAATGACAGCGGGTAGCCCGGGCTTTGGGATATCATATGTATTCTGTTTTCACCATAGCGTTAGCAGCACAAATGAAAGGACCAGAGGCAGGAACAACAAAGTTCTAGAAATTGCAGCAACCATCACCATGACTGGATACATGAAGAGATGCAGCGTTACATAAGACACACACACTACCTTATTAATAACATCCAGCTCACCCACATAAGTCACCCCACCAGGCAGCCATCACGGAGCTGAGGCTGAGCTCCTGCTTCTCTATCAGTGCACAGATGATAACAGTGGGCGGTCTGAGGCAGACACCGGCCGCACTTCATTCCCTGTGGCCCACCCCTCCTTTCCTACAGCCAGCCCGGCCAGACACTGAGCCCCTGCTGGCTGGTAAGCTGCGGGGCGGACGCTGCAGCCCGGACCAGGACACAATAGAAGCGGTGGGACTGGGGATATCCGGCCTGTGAGCAGAGAGGGAGGGGGTGGTGCATTGGTGCGCCGCGCTGCACATCAGCTTTTCATTGAGCCTCTGCACATGCGCAGAAGCTGTCACCTAGCGCTGACTGATCTGAGCTCCAATCACTGCAGATGGCCCACTGTGTGAAGGAGACTGGACATCAAGGGGACAACTGGACCAGCCTAAGGGGCTCTGGCCCAGCGTCCTGGTGGACCAATCCGCCCCTGGCTGCGCAGCTCCCGCTACTGCTGGGGACAGAACGGGCTGCCCACAGTCACCGGAGCCCCGCGGTGATATTGGGAAGTGAGGTGGCTGCCATTTTGGATTGAAGCATTTGCCTGAAGGTGAAACTACCTTCTATTCATATGGTACCACTATAATCTACTTCCTCTCAGTCTACATGCAGAGCCCAGTATCAAGTATCGTCTGAGTACAGCTCATTACACTCTGATTACAACCTCACAGTATATTATTTTGTGGATTTATTCACTGAATATATTTTGCCATTTGTGTGTCTCTGTGCTGAGTACTTCACGTCTGTGGTCACGCTGACCTCTAGTGGAATTTCTCGTCATTACTGTGTTATTTAAGTTGCATTACATCAGGTTTACTTGGCTCGGATTCCCCCGTCACCCCGACTAAGAATGTCATTTTGAACGGATTCATCTTGATGTAACCTCCTGACAACGTACTACTGCTCCTTTTATTTATACATCATTTGTATTTTCCTATCTCTGAGAGGTCAGTCTCTTTGTAGCCGGCTTATCATGCCTCCAAAAAAGCTTAAAAAGGTACCAAATCGGCCCCACCTGTCCATCTCTTTGGTATCTCAAATTCAAGTGGTCCTTCTGAGACCGCTACAACATCATCTGCTTCTTCTTGTCAGATGCACAGCCCAGCTGTAATGGCTGAAGACGCCTTAAGACACTCTAGAGCAGGGCTGGCCAAACCAGTCCTCGAGATCTACCAACAGTACACATTTTCCAGACCACCTAGCTGGTGCACAGGTGTAGTCATTACTAATTAAGATGTGCTGCATTCATTCCTAACTGACAATTCTACAGATCTCCAGGAGGCCTGGAAAACATGAACTGTTGGTAGATCTCGAGGACCGGTTTGGCCAGCCCTGCTCTAGAGGATCCTGTTACTCTACGCTCTATACATTCTATGTTATTTACATTTAAGGACTGAACTAACTTCAGAACTTAACTCTAATATTCAAGCTTTGAGGTCTGATATCAGTGAGATTGGCACTCGTACAGACTGAGATGAAAGAGATTGTTGTGTCTCACAAAGATCTGATTTCAGCACATGACACCCTTCAGGAAGACATGGGGGTATATTTACTAACATTCGTAATTCTCCCGATTTGGTTGGAGATTAATTACGAATGACATCGAAAGTGTAAAACTGCAACTTTTTTAATTGATTACGACTAATTTACTAAGCTGTCGTATTCTGCATTTTCGTGTTTTCCGTTGTCGATGTCATTCGTAATTTTTTACAGTGTATTACGGGAGTGATTAGCAAAACACTGCCGACTTTAACACAATGAATCACGGACGAATCTGTGAGATCCGTGCTGGGGTTCATTGTGCACCTTTTTATATTTTATAAAGTAGTTTAAAATGTGAAAAAAAATTGCGTGGGGTCCCCCTCCTAAGCCAAACCAGCCTCGGGCTCTTTGAGCCGATCCTGGTTGCAGAAATATGGGGAAAAAATGGACAGGGGTTCCCCCATATTTAAACAACCAGCATCGGGCTCTGCGCCTGGTCCTGGTTCCAAAAATATGGGTGACAAAAAGGAGTAGGGGTCCCCCGTATTTTTGCAACCAGCACCGGGCTCCACTAGCTGGACAGATAATGCCACAGCCGGGGGTCACTTTTATACAGTGCCCTGCGGCCGTGGCATTAAATATCCAACTAGTCACCCCTGGCCGGGTTACCCTGGGGGAGTGGGGACCCCTTCAATAAAGGGGTCCCCCCCCCGGCCACCCAAGGGCCAGGGGTGAAGCCTGAGGCTGTCCCCCCCATCCAAGGGCTGCGGATGGGGGGCTGATAGCCTTTGTTAAAAGTGTTTGATATTGTTTTTAGTAGCAGTACTACAAGGCCCAGCAAGCCTCCCCCGCAAGCTGGTACTTGGAGAACCACAAGTACCAGCATGCGGCGGAAAAACGGGCCCACTGGTACCTGTAGTACTAGTACTAAAAAAATACCCCAATAAAGACATCACACACACACCTTGAAAGTATAACTTTAATACATACATGCATACCACCATATACACATACTTACCTTATGTTCACACGAGGGTCGGTCCTCTTCTCCAGTAGAATCCATGGTGTACCTGTTGATAAAATTATACTCACCAAATCCAGTGTAGAAGGCTCCTCGGCTTGTAATCCTTTTGTAATCCACGTACTTGTAAAAATAAAAAAACGGATACCCGACCACGAACTGAAAGGGGCCCCATGTTTTCACATGGGACCCCTTTCCCCGAATGCCTGGAACCAACTCTGACTTAAGTCCAAGAAGGTTCCATCAGCCAATCAGGGAGCGCCACGTTTGGCACCCTCCTGATTGGCTGTGTGCTCCTGTACTGTATGACAGGCAGCACCCGGCAGTGTTACAATGTAGCGCCTATGCGCTCCATTGTAACCAATGGTGGGAACTTTGTGGTCAGCGGTGAGGTTACTCTCGGTTACTCTGGGCATGGATCTATTTTTGGCCCATATTTATTTGCTCTTGGGTATAAAACGTGTATTTTTATCTTTATTTCCTGTGCTATATAATTGCTATATGATCTGATATTCTTTCCACTGTTACGTTTTGTTATACCTTTCTAGAATGTTTGGGTGTTCAGGCAAAGCATGACTGATTCCTCTAACATCCTGTTGCCCTTATAACGGTGTTGGTAGAACCTACATTGGATATCAGGCCATGTTCTTGGCCTTTACCTCCTTTGGTTACATTGAGATTTGGTATTTCTTTGTACAATTGTTACTATGATGACTAGATTTTGCACTCTCGTATGGCTATTTGGGGTAGTTCGCAGGTCCCCCTTTTAGGCCCGACCGCCACCTTTTTCTACCTTTCTGTCCCAGTACCCTAGTGATGGAATCTCTAGCTCCTTTATGGACGCTATTTCTGGCTCCCATTTTTTCTTTCCTTTTCTATCTGTTATTGGATAGATTGAAGTATGCACACGCCCTACAGACTCTACTGGAATTTACACAGATGATCCTAGATGTTTCATACCATGATCTGATCTCTCTCTATCACGGTGACGTTTTTAAGTCTCTTAATTCTCCTCATAGTTTGTAAGTCTCTTAATTCTCCTCATAAGAGACATCTTCCAATAACATATTTCGCTGACGAGAAGGCGGCGGTGGTAGCCATTCAGGAATCACATGTTCCATTGCACTCTCCCCCTCAGTTTACCAATAACTACCCAACATGCTCTATCTCCTGTGGTGTAGCGATCCTTTCTAATAGATCCTGCCCCTTTCACCTGGAAAGCAAGTGGGTGGATTGCAATGGTAGATATTGGATTCTAGTTGTGAAAATTCATTATAAATATGTCCCCCATACTTCTCTCTATGCCCCTCATGCCAGACAGCCCCGATTTCTTAAATCGTTTTTTCAAACGCTACAAGAAATAATTTCTCTTAGTCCGTAGAGGATGCTGGGGTCACCATTAGAACCATGGGGTATAGACCGGATCCGCAGGAGACATGGGCACTTTAAGACTTTCAAAGGATGTGAACTGGCTCCTCCCTCTATGCCCCTCCTCCAGACTCCAGTTATAGGAACTGTGCCCAGGGAGATGGACATTTCGAGGAAAGGATTTATTGTTAAACTAAGGTGAGATACATACCAGCTCATACCTCAAACAAGCCGCACAACATGGCATTCCATAGAACACAAGCCAACGGCATGAACAACGTCAGCAACATGCCGACTATAACTGTAACACAACATGTGTGTAACCACAATGAATAACTGCAGATACAGTACGCACTGGGATGGGCGCCCAGCATCCTCTACGGACTAAGAGAAAAGGATTTACCGGTAGGTATTAAAATCCTATTTTCTCATACGTCCTAGAGCAGGGGTGGGGAACCTGTGGCCCTCCAGCTGTTGTTGAAATACACATCCCAGCATGCCCTGCAACAGTTTTAGCATGGCCAAATAGCAAAATTGTAGCAAGGCATGCTTTTATGTGTAGTTCAACAACAGCTGGAGGGCCAAAGGTTCCCCACCCCTGTCCTAGAGGATGCTGGGGTCACCATTAGAACCATGGGGTTATACCAAAGCTCTAGTACCGGCGGGAGAGTGCGGATGACTCTGCAGCACTGATTGACCAAACTGGAGGTCATCATCGGCCAAGGTATCAAACTTGTAAAACTTAGCAAAAGTGTTTGACCCTGACCAAGTAGCTGCTCGGCAAAGTTGTAATGCCAAGACTCCCCGGGCAGCCGCCCAGGATGAGCCCACCTTCCTAGTCAAATGGGCTTTTACCGATTTTGGTAACGGCAATCCCGCCGTAGAATGAGCCTGCTGAATCGTATTACAGATCCAGCCTGCAATAGTCTGCCTGGAAGTAGGACACCCAATCTTGTTGGGAGAATACAGGACAAACAGAGCCTCCGTTTTCCTGATTTGAGCCGTTCTGGCGACATAAATTTTCAAAGCTCTGACCACATCCAGATACTTTGACTCATAAGGCGTCAGTAGCCACTGGCACCACAATAGCTTGGTTCATGTGGAAAGATGAAACCACTTTCGGCAGAAATTATTGACGAGTTCTCAACTCTGCTCTATCTTCATGAAAGATCAAATAAGGGCTCTTGTGAGACAAGGCCGCTCAGACACCCGCCTCGCGGATGCCAAGGCCAACAGGATGACCACTTTCCAAGTGAGGAATTTCAATTCCACCTTACGTAAAGGTTCAAAGCAATGTTATTGAAGGAACTGCAACACCACATTAAGATCCCACGGTGCCACTGGGGGCACAAATGGAGGTTGGATGTGCAACACACCCTTCACGAAGGTCTGAACTTCTGGAAGGGAGGCCAATTGTTTCTGAAAGAAAACCGATAAGGCTGAAATCGGTACCTTTACTGAGCCCAATTTTAGGCCCGCATCCACACCTGCGTGTAGAAAATGGAGAAAACATACTAGCTGAAATCCCTCTGTAGGAGCTTTCTTGGATTCACACCAAGAAACATATTTTCTCCAAATACGGTGGTAATGTTTAAACGTTACTCCTTTTCTGGCCTGAATAAGTGTGGGAATGACTTCACTGGGAATACCCTTTCGGGCTAGGATTTTGCGTTCAACCACCATGCCGTCAAACGTAGCCGCAGTAAGTCTTGATACACGCATGGCCCTTGCCGTAACAGGTCCTCGCGGAGAGGAAGAGGCCAGGGATCTTCTACGAGTAATTCCTGAAGATCTGGATACCAAGCCCTCCTTGGCCAGCCTGGGACAATGAGGATCGCTTGAATCTTTGTACTTCTTATGATCTTTAGAACTTTTGGAATGAGAGGAAGTTGAGGGAATACATATTCCAACTGAAACACCCACGGTGTCACCAGTGCATCCACTGCCATTGCTTGAGGGTCCCTCGACCTGAAACAATATCTCTGTAGCTTCTTGTTGCGACGAGACGCCATCATGTCTATTTGAGGAACTCCCCAAAGACTTGTCACTTCTGTGAAGACCTCCTGATGGAGGCTCCACTCTCCTGGATGGAGATCATGCCTGCTGAGGAAGTCTGTTTCCCAGTTGTCCACTCCTGGTATGAAGACTGCCAACAGAGCAACTGTATGTTTTTCCGCCTAGCGGAGAATCTTTGTAACTTCTGCCATTGCCGCTCTGCTCTTTGTTCCGCCCTGGCGGTATACGTATGCTACTGCTGTTATATTGTCCGACTTGATCAGTACAGGCAGATTGTGACGAAGACGTTCCGTTTGTAGAAGGCCGTTGTAAATAGCCCTTAACTCCAGAACGTTTATGTGAAGACAAGTCTCCTGACTTGACCATCTTCCTTGGAAGTTTTCCCCCTGTGTCACTGCTCCCCAGCCTCGGAGGCTTGCATCTGTGGTTACTAGGATCCAGTCCTGGATCCCGAACCTGTGCCCCTCTAGGAGGTGAGAGCTGTGCAGCCACCACAGGAAAGAGATTCTGGTCTTGGAAGACAGGATTATCCTCCGGTGCATGTGTAGGTGGGATCCGAACCACTTGTCCAACAGGTCCCACTGGGACACTCTGGCATGGAATCTGCCAAACTGAATGGCCTTGTAAGCCGCAACCATCTTCCCCAGCAAGCGAGTGCATTGATGGATTGACACTCTGGCTGGTTTCAGAATTTGTTTGACCAGACCATGAATTTCCTGAGCCTTCTCCACTGGAAGAAAAAGTCTGTAGTTCTGTGTCCAGTATCATTCCCAAAAACGTCGGCCAGGTCGTCGGAATCAACTGTGATTTTGGCAACTTTAGGAGCCAACCATGTTGTTGAAGAACTGTCAGGGAGAGTGCAATGTTTTGCACCAACTGGTCCCTGGATCTCGCCTTTATCAGAAGATCATCCAAGTACGGGATAATCGTTACTCTTTGCTTGCGAAGGAGAACTATCATTTCCGCGATTACCTTGGTAAAAATACTCGGAGCCGTGGACAGACCAAACGGCAACATCTGAAATTGGTAATGACAATCCTGAATTGCAAACCTCAGGTAAGCCTGATGCGGAGGATAAATGGGAACATGCAAGTAGGCATCCTTTATGTCCACCAACACCATAAAATCCCCTTCCTCCAGACTGGAACTCACTGCTCGGAGCGACTCCATCTTGAATTTGAACTTTTTTAGATAGAAATTGAGGGACTGCAGGTTTAGGATCGGTCTGACCGAGCCATCCGGCTTCGGGACCACGAAGTGGCTCGAATAAAAGCCTTCTCCCTGTTGTGACGGGGGGGCCGTGACAATGACCTGGTTGCGTTTTTGGAGGGTTTTTCTCTTTTTAGGAGGGATAGGGCTACCAAAAGGGGAGGTTGGATATGTCTCTTCATTAAACCATCTCTTAAACCATGCGTAATAGATACTATCTGCAAGGGGATTGGAGATAATGTGGAGTCGCTATGGGTTGAGATCACAAGTGAGGGCACTGAGGCAAAGAAACTAGTCATTGACACGTTGCAAGCAACCGGATATCAGCATACATGATGAGGAACAACTCCTACAGCAAATAGAAAAAGCAGCAGGAATGGGGGACATCCTAGTGTTAGGAGACTTTAACTATCCTGATATAAATTGGAGGAACGATTCATGTTTAAAAACTAGGAGCAACAGGTTTTTAAATACATTGAAGGATCAATTCCTGAATCAATTAGAGGTAAAACTATTCTGGACCTAGTTATTAATAATAACGTGGACATTATATCAAACATTAAAGTTGTGGAGACCTTGGGAAACAGCGATCATTATATGATCACTTTTGACATCAGTTTCAAGAAAAATAGCTATAAGGGAGCAACCAAAACATTAAACTTCAGAAAAGCTAACTTTAATATGCCGAGACGGGCACTAAACAGCATTGACTGGGATGAGTTGTTTCATGGCAAGGACACTTCGGAAATGTGGGATACTTTAAAAGGGTTGCTTGAAAGCAATAGTCACAAATTCATTCCAATGAGCAGTAAACGCAGGAGTATTAAGCACAAACAAATGTGGCTTAATAAGGAGGTCAAAGAAGCAATGGCTAATAAGAGGCGTGCTTTTAAAACATTTAAATCTAATGGTGGGGAGGAGTCATTCCAGTTTTACAAGGAATGCAATAAAATAAGCAAAAAAGTAATAAGAGCAGCTAAAATTGCTAATGAAAAGCAAATCGCTATAGAGTAAAATCAATCCTAAAAAGTTTTATAAATATATAAACAGTAAAAGGTTGAAGAAGGAGAACGTGGGCCCATTAGAGGATGAATTGGGATCCTTGACAAACGATGACAAATTAAAAGCTGAAATATTGAACAATTTTTTTTCGTCAGTATTCACCATGGAGGATGCACAGGTGACAGTATTGCTTAACGACAGTGAATGTAATGACTCTTGGCTAGATACCTGTTTAAGTGAGGAAGTAGTCCTGGAGAGAATAAGCAAAATAAAGATTAATAAATCACCAGGCCCAGACGGTTTGCATCCGAGGGTTATTATGGAGCTTAGGACACAGCTAGCTAAACCCCTATACCCGATTTTCAATAGTTCGATTAGATCAGGCATGGTACCAAAGGATTGGCGTATAGCTGAGGTAGTGCCTTTATTTAAAAAGGGAACTAAAAATAATCCTGGAAACTATAGACCAGTTAGTTTAACCTCTATAGTGGGTAAAATATTAGAAGGCATTTTGAGGGATAGCATAGAGGAGCACCTACATGCAACTAAGTTTATTACTAAAAGTCAACATGGGTTTGTAAGGAACAGGTCATGTCAAACCAACTTAATTAGCTTCATTGAGGAAGTGAGCGAGAATCTGGACCCTGGAAAAGCAGTGGACGTGGTTTACTTAGATTTTGCAAAAGCCTTCGATACAGTGCCACATAGGAGACTGGTCCACAAATTAAGGGAACTTGGCCTAGGAAATATTATTTGTACTTGAATAGGTAATTGGTTGGACAACAGGGAACAACAAGTAGTGGTCAATGGGATGTTCTCCAGCTGGGCATCAGTAGTCAGTGGAATACCACAAGGGTCTGTTCTTGGCCCACTGATGTTCATTATATTTATCAATGATCTAGGAATAGGCCTGGAAAACACAGTGTCAATCTTTGCAGACGACACAAAGCTGTGTAAGGTAATTAACTCAGAAACCAACACTTTTAGAAATCTCTCTCTCTCTGCACATGTTATATCTGACTCCCCTGCAGTGCACATGGTTTTGCCCAACTGCTAACAAAATTCCAGCTGCGATCAACTCAAAATTACCCCTAAGGTCTGAACTTCTGGCAACACTGTAAACTTCTTCTGAAAGAACATTGAGAGAGCTGAAATATGCACCTTAATGGAACCCAGACATAAGCCCTTATTCACTCCAGTCTGCAGGAAACACAAGAATTCTGCAGGTGGATACGTGCGTTCCTCATACCAAAAGATATCTCCTCCAGATATGATGATAGTGTTTTGACGTCACAGGCTTTCTGGCCTGAACCATGGTTGCAAAAATCTTTTTGGAAAAGCCTTTGTGAGCTAGGATGTTCCACTCAACCTCCATGCCGTCAAACAAAGTTGCCGTAAGATCGGGTAGATGAACGGTCCTTGTTGCAGAAGATATCTTCTCATTGGCAGAGGCCAAGAGTCTGCGACGGACATGTTCAGAAGATCTGCTTACCATGTCCTCCGAGGCCAATCCAGGGCAATCAGAATTGCCTAGACTCCTTGATTTCTGAATCGCTTTAGCACCCTCGGGAGCAATGGAATCGAGGAAACAGGTAGACCATCCAGTAAGGCCAAGGGGACGTCGGCGAATCTATTGCCCTCGCCTGAGGGTTCCTGGTTCTTGAGCAATACCAGCGAAGCTTCTTGTTGAGTCGAGAAGCCATTATGTCTATCTGTGGGCAGCCCCACAGGTCAATTATGTCACGTCTAGCAAAGTTTGAGGATCCGGCAGCTGAGATTTGCCCGAGAAGGTAGCAGGCTGTGAATGAACCAGATGAGGGGGCTGGATATAGTTTCTTCGCATGGGACACGGAGCAATGAAGAACGTAGGCGGGGTTTGAGAGTCAATGGAAAGTATTTATTATGTACAGGGCTGAGGTAAAGAACAGCGGCTGGTGCACAATGGTTAAAGACATGGCTGGGGGCGAAGAACTGTGGACTGTGATTTGAAAGACGAGACTGTAGATGATAAACTGTGGAACTGTGGATGGTGGTTGAAGCCGTGGCTGGAGACGAGGATTGTGGACTCTGGTTTGGAAAACGAGGCTGAAGGTAATGTTATGCACACCAGTGCCTGCAGGAAAGTACTGGTGTCAGAACTGTTATGCACTCCAGTGCCTGCAGGAATGTACTGGTGTTTGAACTGTTATGCAAAACAAATGGACTCACAGACAGACTGGGGAATATGACATAACGTACACAGAAGGTGATAGGGTAACAAAATACACACAAAGTGAACAGAGAAGCCCAGAGGCTAAGGAACTGGGTATCTCCCTTGTATTAGAACTGCTCAGATGGGAAAAGCAAGATGTTGTGTTTTAATACGTAGAGAACCCGAAATGCTGTTGCTAAGGGCAACAGCAAAACCCTAAAGGGTTACCAACGGGTGTGGCAGTAAACTCCTTGGTCAGAGATGGAATGATAGACACAAGGAGAGTCTCCACAATCCTAATTCTCACTTGCAGTGCACAGGTTCAGCTTACTGCCACTAAACTGACCCCTGACACCTAGCACAGTGAGACAGGATTAGACAGGCAAGTCTTAGAATACAGCCGCAAACTTGCTAAGTTCACAGAGTAGTAACAGAACCCCAGCAAGCTAAACGACTGACTCCAGTCTTACTGCTAGGTCTGGATTGGCAGAGTGTAATACCAAATCCCCAGGCCTATTTGCAGTAAGCAACAAACAAATTCAAAGCTACACAGTACTGGCTAACTTTCATGAATTGACTAACCAACAAAGATTCAGCAGCATCTGCTTACCCTGAGAAGAGGCCTTATAAAGCAGGTGCTGTCCACGCCCCACTCAGACCTCACAGACTGTGAGCACAAAAACCAGCACCGGATCCCCTGCCGTGCACAGAGCCTATAACCACTGCACAGCAAAAGACCCGAACCGGAGTATCAGCTGCGCTCAGGTTACTCCGCTAGCACTTGTCTCCCGGTTGCCATGACGACGTGGCAGCACAGGGCAGGAGACCCTAACAGGTAATCTGCAGGCTATAGTCGGTGGTACAAAGGCGTGGCTGGTGAAAGATCTGTGGAGTGTGGCTTGAAAGATGAGGCAGAAGATCCGGGCCGACTGTGCCCAAAGAGTCTTACTGGACCGGGTTTTCCAGGAGCGCTTCCACAGGCAGTAGCATGCTAGAAACGGCAGGGCTGCAGCAGCAACAGAGAACCGACCAAGCAGGATCAGGAGTAACCAGAATACAGCAGGAATCCTGGGAGCACAGGCTAAAGCACCTACAACAGGGTTGTAACTTGAAGCACTGGCGTCCCTGTCCTAAATCAGCCCCCTTTTATAGGGAGAGCTTCCCCTGGATTGGCTGGAAGAAACAGGAACTATGCTTAAAACTTGGTCTCCAACATGGCAGCCCCCAGTAATGCACACCTTTTTGCAAAGCCACATTGCTCACTGCCCCTGGTCTCCTAGCAACGGCTCAGCAAGGGCATCCCGCCGCCACGAGCGGACCCCCTCACCGCCGCTACTACTGCCCACGGATCCGGCGCAGCAGCCCACCTCCGCTGCTGCCCGCACAAGGCCAAGGAAGCCAGCCCCGCGGCCCCAGCATACCGGTAAGATTCCGGACGCTGACAAATTATCTGTTAAAACACCTGTTGATGGAATCACCCTGGGAGGGGTGGAGATCATGACGACTCATGAAGTCCGCTTCCCTGTAGTCCACCCCCAGATTGAAGATGACGGACATTGCATTTCTTTCTTCCCAGAGGAGTATCTTTGACACTTCTCGCATGCAGGCTCTGCTTTTTGTCCCTCCTTGGCGATTTATGTAAGCCACCGCCATGGCGTTGTCCGACTGAACCTGGATCGCTCGATTCCTAAGCAGAGGAGAGGCCAGAAGTAGAGAATTGTAGATCACCTGACGTTCCATAATGTTGATTAGAAGTAAAGCTTCGTGGGCTGATCACTTGCCCTGGAACTGAGCCCCTTGGGTGACAGCTCCCCATCCTCTCAGACTCATCTGTCATGAGGAGAATCCAATCCTGAGTCCCAAAACTTCAACCTTCCAGCAGGTTTGAGGACTGTAGCCACCACAAGAGGGAGATCCTGGCCTGAGGTGACAGACGTATTATCCAATGCATCTGAAGATGTGATCCGGATCACTTGCTCAGGAGATCCAATTGAAATGTTCTGGCATGGAACTTTCCGTACTGGATGGCCACAGTATCCAGAAACATTCCCAGGAATAGAAGCCACTGAGTAAGCTCCAGGTGGGACATCTGTAAATTGAGGATCCATACATGTTATAGCAGAAGCTGAATAGTGCGGTCTATATTGAGTACTAGAAGTTCCCTGGATGTCACTTTTATCAAGAGATCATCCAGGTAAGGGACAATATTGACACCCTGGATTCGGAGTGGAACATCATCTCCACCATCACCTTCGTGAAGACCCTCGGAGCTGTGGACAGGCCGAAGGGTAGTGCCTGGAACTGGTAGTGATCGTTCAGCAGGGCAAACCGCAGGTAGGCCCGATGAGGTGGCCAAATCAGGATATGGAGATAATCGACCTTTATATCCAGCAAGACCATGAACTCCCATTCTTCCAGACCAGCAATCACTGCTTGCAAGGATTCCATCTTGAACTTGAAAACCTTTAGGTAAGAGTTCAAGGATTTTAGATTCAGAATGGGCCTTACCGAACCGTCCGGTTTTGGTACCACAAACAGGATGGAGTAGTAACCCTTTCCTTGTTGTTGTAGTGGCACTGGAACAATGACTTGGGACTGGACCAACTTTAGGATGGCCTGTTGCAGCGTAACTCATGTATCCTCCAAAACTGGTAAGCTTGATTTGAAAAATTGTTGGGGAGGAGCGCTGCTGAACTCCAGCTTGTAGCCCTGAGAAATGAGGTCCTGTACCCAGGTATCCTGGTAGGAGCTTTCCCAGTTGCGGCTGAAGTGATGCAGTCGAGCTCCCACATCGAGATCCCCTCGATGTGTGTGTGTGGGGGGGCGGTGGGGGGTCATGCTGAGGCCTTCGTGGAAGCTGAACTGGTGCTTTATTCCTGAGAACATGCAGCGGCTGGTTTTCTTGCCTTACTTCTGGTGCTTCTCGCTGCAGTGCAGGCACCTCTGATTCTTGATCTAAACCTTGTTGTCCAAAAGGACTGGTTAGACGTCCCCAGAAAAGAGAAATGCGGATTTTCCTGCAGTAACCTTAGAAATCCATGTATCCAACTCCCCTAAGGAAGAGACTCCACACTGTGCTTGGAATCTGCATCCACTATCCAGTGACGCAGCCACAAAGCTCTGCGCGCTGACACTGCCATGCAGTAGTCCTAGTATTAATAGCGCCTATCTCCTTGAGAGAGTCACACAGGATGCCTGCAGTGTCTTGAATGTGTTTTATGAGAGTCACCGTAGTGACCAGGGACATATCCCCCGCAAGGCCCTCTTGAATTTGAGTTGCCCATGTATGACTGGCATGTGTCATCCAGGAACCCACAAGCACGGGTCTTTGTGATACACCAGCCGCTGTGTAAGTAGACTTTAGTGTAGTCTCTATTTTCCTATCCCCAGGATTCTATAATGTAAAGGAGCCAGATGCTGGTAGTACCACCTTTTTTAAGAAACGGGAGACTGATATGTCTACAGCTGGGGGTTCTTCCCAATTCTTCCTACCTTCAGGTGTAAATGGGGAAGTGTGCAAAAACCATTTTGTAACCTGATATTTTTTATTTTTATCAGGGTTTTTCCAGGCTTTCTTAAATATGTAATCTAGTTCCGGAGAATCAGGGAAGGTGACACTGAGCTTTTTCTGTGCTAGGAAAAACAACTGCGGTACTGCAGCATCATCCAAAGGGATTTTTAATACATTCCTGATAGCAATGAGGGGTTCAATACCATGTGCAGAAGTAGAAGCCTCAGTAGTAGGATCTAATTCCTCCCCCTCCTCCTGTACCACTTCCTCAGATTCTGAGTAACTCAGGCAGCCCACGTTTATGTGGCCCTGAATTAGGGAGGGGGGGGATGGGGGTATTTGCATCAGGTCTGTTACAGCCTGCTGCAGTTGTCTTCTGAGTATTAGCAGTAAGCTGAGATGACATGTCTGCCATCATAGTCTTTATGGCACCGAGCCAGGATGACGCCTGTCCTTCCCCCCCCCAGTCTCCTCACTAACTTGGGAAGACTGACTGCATTGTTCACATGATAGGGAACCATCTATAGAGGGAGAGAATCTGGTGTGACATACACTATATAATTGGTGTTTTACCATGTTTAGAGTAGACAACACACACACACACACACACACACACATGTTATTACATAGCAAGCCTGCCCTTACTGTATGTGAGAAGGAGACAGAGAGTGAGAGGGACAGCACTCCCAAGCCTGTCAGTCTCAGTAAGATTGCAGGCTGTGTTTATATCACGGTGAACACCGGAGTTCTTGTCCTTTTCAGGACTCTAATTGTGTAATAATAGCGGCTCTCCCCCATATTTACACCCCTGTACAGGTGTCCTGCATATCCTGCCGTGTCTGGAGGAGCTGTGTGTCCTTGCTGCTGCAGCAGTGAGCAGAGGAAGGTGCCAAAATGCTGCTGGTCCCGCTCTGGGGTAGCTCCGAACCGTGTAATGGCGCCGGAGCTGTGTAGATATTTATATTGGCAAAGTCTCCTTATAAGTGTGAAACATCACATTGAATGCTAGTTTTCACCACCCCTGCCAGTGTACACAGGGGGGCTATAGCGGGTCCCCCTAAGGGAGGGTCCCGTATGCCGCCCCTGCCATAGCGCCGCACCAAGAACCAGGGGACCCCCCCTAGCAGGGCCCCCAGTTTGTACTCACCACTCTTCTGACCTTCAGGCTACGTTAGGGGTGTGCGGCATTCTGCAATTGCGACCAACAAGGCGCAATGCCCTGCGGTACCAACAACCTCTCAGGACAGTGTCCTGCAGCGGGGAGGCAGCTCTGACGCCTGAAGAGACTGGAAAACCCCCCCCCAACTCACACGGTGCAGGTATACTGACGCCCAAACAGCATCCCGAAAATAACAAAGTTCAAAATAAAACGGAAGAAAATCCTCTGGAGCTCAGAGCGGCATCCTCTCCTGAGGGCACATGTTTCTAAACTGCCTGTATGAGGGGGCATAGAGGGGAGGAGCCAGCACACCCAGTGGAAGAAATGTAAAGTGCACTGGCTCCTTTGGACCCCATCTATACCCCATCGTACTAATTCCCCAATATCCCTTAATGGATATTAGAGAGAGTATTTTTCAGCCTTTCTGATCTGTAGGATGTAGAGAAGACTTATTCAGTTGACAACCGTGCATAGACTTTAACTCTAATCTAGGATTGATGGAGTCCTGTATAAAGACTTTTCCCTTTGAATACTGATGAAATTCAATACTTTATCCATTTCTCACTGATTTCTGATAAAGCGGCCAAATGTCTGCGTACTGTGCAGTTGTGTGGTGCTAGAAGAACACATTCGAAAGGGCTTTCTACGTAGTCTCCTGTTGTAATGTCTTACTAACCTACAGTTTCTTAGGTCTTTAAATTGCGGACGTTACAGATAATGAGAATACACAGTCATTTTCACCTGAGAATTTTAGTATCATTTCATTTTTCTCCAGAAGAAAGATCCGCTATAAATGGGAGAATAACTAGGCTTTTTTAGTGATCAACAGCTGCCCAGGGGCCTGACCGGACCGTTCTTCTAGCCAGGGGCAAAACCGGACTGTTCCTCTAGCCAAGGGCAAAACCGGACCGATACTCTAGCGCAGGGGCAATACCGGAACGATCCTCTAGCGCAGGGGCAAAACCGGACCGATCCTCTAGCCAAGGGGCGTAACCAGACCATTCTTCTATCAAGGTGTCTATCCCTCTTTACATGATCTCCACTCTGTATAACAGGGATTGTCTAGATACCTTCTCCAGGACATCTGTACAGAATATCACTCCCCATAATCAATCTGTTTGCTCATGAAGGATGAACTTTTCTATCTATGAGGTCTCTTCTTGCAGACATACTAGGAATGGAGTACCTATATTAAGGAATGAAGACCATCCTGTCACATACACTTCCCATTACTCTGCTTTAGAAAATAAGAACTATTAAGAGGTTCCAATTCTTAATTAAAGCATGGTCCACTGAATCCAGTGACCTCCTATTATGCATTACTCATCCATGTGCTGAAGAACAATTTCACGGCCTACTCGAAAAAGGAGACTGGCGTTCTAGGGCAGAGAGCTCAGTTCTCCGCTTGCCTTCTTATTGCCGAGACTCAACACCATGTTAGTTACAGAAAACAAATCCTACCTGACCTCAGTGACATGATAAGAAGACCATGGGATTAATATGGGCTGATGGCTCCTGATGTATGAGATATACCAAAGAGTGTGGGGAGGAGACTGGTCAGATATCTGGGCTAGTAACACACAGTGACATGATGTGAGGGGGAGAGCAGGAGTATAATAGAGGCTGATGGCTCCTGATGTATGAGATACACCAGAGTGTGGGGAGGAGACTGGTCAGATCTCTGGGCTGGTGACATACAGTGACATGATGTGAGGGGGAGAGCAGGAGTATAATAGGGGATGATGTATCCTGATGTATGAGATACACCAGAGAGTGTGGGGAGGAGACTGGTCAGATCTCTGGGCTGGTGACATACAGTGACATGATGTGAGGGGGGAGCAGGAGTATAATAGGGGCTGATGGCTACTGATGTATGAGATACACCAGAGAGTGTGGGGAGGAGACTGGTCAGATCTCTGGGCTGGTAACACACAGTGACATGATGTAAGGGGGAGAGCAGGAGTATAATAGGGGCTGATGGCTCCTGATGTATGAGATACACCAGAGAGTGTGGGGAGGAGACTGGTCAGATCTCTGGGCTGGTAACACACAGTGACATGATGTAAGGGGGAGAGCAGGAGTATAATAGGGGCTGATGGCTCCTGATGTATGAGATACACCAGAGAGTGTGGGGAGGAGACTGGTCAGATCTCTGGGCTGGTAACACACAGTGACATGATGTGAGGGGAGAGCAGGAGTATAATAAGGGCTGATGGCTCCTGATGTATGAGATACACCAGAGAGTGTGGGGAGGAGACTGGTCAGATCTCTGGGCTGGTAACACACAGTGACATGATGTAAGGGGGAGAGCAGGAGTATAATAGGGGCTGATGGCTCCTGATGTATGAGATACACCAGAGAGTGTGGGGAGGACCAAACAACAAAATGCTGAATCTGGCGCTCTGTCACTCCTAATCAATATGCTGCCAGCAACATAGGGCTACTCACCCCTATTAGATTAAAAATCAAACAAGCAAGAAAGAAAAGTTGCAGCGCATATAGATTAGAATTAATAAGATTCTATTTATTAAAACACATATAAGAATAAAAATATATATATTTAAACAAACTGTGCAATTTATACCACCGGCCGGTCAGTACATTTTTACAATAATTAATGCATGCATATATCAAATGTAGCATAAATTGTAACAAATTGCTTCCTCTCTGTTCAATCACTTTAAGCAATAAAATTATAATATAATCTGATATATCTGATAATTATACAGACTGGATAATGCGCTCAGAAGTTTTTCCTTTGAGATTATATATCAGTCATTTTTGGTGAAGAAGATAATGATGGTAAGATATATTTCTCACTTCAGGTGCAGGTAATTATGCTGTGAATAACTGCAACCTGTAATTGAGCCGATGCTCTCACTGAAAATGTGTCTGGCCAGACATAAATACAATGCGGTCTCACCACTCCTGTGCGTGGGTACTTTCACCTGGAATGTCCTCCCGGCTGCTGGTGCTCTCAACCTTTTATTGTGCAGTCATCTCTGGGGGATCGTATAAGCGGTGAAGAATTCCAATCGCATCTTAATGGAGTGTAGGATTTTGCTGAAAAGACCTCCGGACAGCAGTATAACAGTCTGAATGAGTGGTTACCACTCATTCAGACTGTTATACTGCTGTCCGGAGGTCTTTTCAGCAAAATCCTACACTCCATTAAGATGCGATTGGAATTCTTCACCGCTTATACGATCCCCCAGAGATGACTGCACAATAAAAGGTTGAGAGCACCAGCAGCCGGGAGGACATTCCAGGTGAAAGTACCCACGCACAGGAGTGGTGAGACCGCATTGTATTTATGTCTGGCCAGACACATTTTCAGTGAGAGCATCGGCTCAATTACAGGTTGCAGTTATTCACAGCATAATTACCTGCACCTGAAGTGAGAAATATATCTTACCATCATTATCTTCTTCACCAAAAATGACTGATATATAATCTCAAAGGAAAAACTTCTGAGCGCATTATCCAGTCTGTATAATTATCAGATATATCAGATTATATTATAATTTTATTGCTTAAAGTGATTGAACAGAGAGGAAGCAATTTGTTACAATTTATGCTACATTTGATATATGCATGCATTAATTATTGTAAAAATGTACTGACCGGCCAGTGTGGGGAGGAGACTGGTCAGATCTCTGGGCTGGTAACACACAGTGACATGATGTAAGGGGGAGAGCAGGAGTATAATAGGGGCTGATGGCTCCTGATGTATGAGATACACCAGAGAGTGTGGGGAGGAGACTGGTCAGATCTCTGGGCTGGTAACACACAGTGACATGATGAGAGAGGGAGAGCAGGAGTATAATAGGGGCTGATGGCTCCTGATGTATGAGATACACCAGAGAGTGTGGGGAGGAGACTGGTCAGATCTCTGGGCTGGTAACACAGTGACATGATGTGAAGGGGAGAGCAGGAGTATAATAGGGGTTGAAGGCTCCTGATGTATGAGATACACCAGAGAGTGTGGGGAGGAGACTGGTCAGATCTCTGGGCTGGTAACACAGTGACATGATGTGAAGGGGAGAACAGGAGTATAATAGGGGTTGAAGGCTCCTGATGTATGAGATACACCAGAGAGTGTGGGGAAGAGACTGGTCAGATCTCTGGGCTGGTAACACACAGTGACATGATGTGAGGGGAGAGCAGGAGTAGAATAGGGGTTGAAGGCTCCTGATGTATGAGATACACCAGAGAGTGTGAGGAGGAGACTGGTCAGATCTCTGGGCTGGTAACACAGTGACATGATGTGAAGGGGAGAGCAGGAGTATAATAGGGGTTGAAGGCTCCTGATGTATGAGATACACCAGAGAGTGTGGGGAGGAGACTGGTCAGATCTCTGGGCTGGTAACACAGTGACATGATGTGAAGGGGAGAACAGGAGTATAATAGGGGTTGAAGGCTCCTGATGTATGAGATACACCAGAGAGTGTGGGGAGGAGACTGGTCAGATCTCTGGGATGGTAACACACAGTGACATGATGTGAGGGGAGAGCAGGAGTAGAATAGGGGTTGAAGGCTCCTGATGTATGAGATACACCAGAGAGTGTGGGGAGGAGACTGGTCAGATCTCAGGGCTGGTAACACACAGTGACATGATGTGAAGGGGAGAGTTGGAGTATAATAGGGTCTGAAGTCTTCTGATGTATGAGATACACCATAGAGCAGTGTTTCCCAACCTCGGTCCTCAAGGCACACTAACAGTCCTGGTTTTAGTGATATCCAGGTTTGAACACAGGTGACTTAATTAGTACCTCAGTTATTTTGATTTAACCGTCTGTGCTGAAGCCTGGATATCACTAAAACCTGCACTGTTGAGGACCGTGGTTGGGAATGGCTGCCATAGAGTGTGGGGAGGAGACTGGTCATATATCTGGGCTGGTAACACACAGTGACATGATGTGAGGAGGAGAGCAGGAGTATAATAGGGGCTGATGGCTACTGATGTACAATATACCCCAGAGAGTGTGGGGAAGAGAATGGTCAGATCTCTGGGCTGGTAACACACAGTGACATGATGTGAGGGGGGAGAGCAGGAGTATAATAGAGGTGATGGCTCCTGACTCCATACTGGGAAAAAAACAAATTCCTCATTAGTTTGTACTGACAGAGGAGGGTGTAGGATAAGAGATTGCTGTAGTGACTGAGGAAGGAGAATATGTGACTCTTTTCTGTAATAAGTGTTTATTACTCACCTGTGCTGATATCTGTAGGGATCTCCTCCTCCTTACACTGCTGATCACCCCTCACATATGTCTCTTCTTCTCCCTCTATATCTTCTGCCTTTATATCAGTCACATATGTCTCTTTTTCTCCATCTATATCTTCTGCCTTCATATCAGTCACATATGTCTCTTCTTCTCCATCTATACCTTCTGCCTTTATATCAGTTACACACGTCTCTTCTTCTGCCTTCATATCAGTAATGTACGTCTCTTCTTCTCCTTCTATATCTATATCTTCTGCCTTTATATCAGTCACATACGTCTCTTCTTCTCCCGCTATATCTTCTGCCTTCATATCAGTCACATACGTCTCTTCTTCTCCCGCTATATCTTCTGCCTTCATATCAGTCACATACGTCTCTTCTTCTCCCTCTACATCTTCTGCCTTTATATCAGTCACATGCGTCTCTTCTTCTCCCTCTATATCTTCTGCCTCCTTATCAGTCACATACGTCTCTTCTTCTCCCTCTGTATCTTTGATTTTAATATTATTTAATTGGGCTTCATCCTATGTAAACAAGACAAATATAATGACACACAGCTCCTCTACACAAATATAGTGACAGTCACTTTGGTTTATTGGGGAGACCCTAGAGCCCACCTACCTGATCCTCCTGTGGGGTCCTGTGATTCTCCTCTGTACAATCCTGGGAATACAGAGGATGGGGACATCTCCCTGGGGGATCTCTGTTACTGGATCCTTCTGAAGGAGACACATAGTGACTTAGTACAGTGTATATATGTGATTATCAGATGATGTGTGTATATAGGGGGCCCCATACCTGCTCTCCCCTGTACAATACATGACAGTCTCCTCTTATCCAGAGATGTGAGGGGCCGGTGATTCTCCATCATCACGTCCTTGTACAGACCCATGTGTTCCTCTATATACTCCCCCTCCTGCATGGAGACATAGACAGTGACATCCTGACACCTTATAGGAACCTGACACAGAGTGACACAGTCATCACCAAGACACATCCCCTGGTGTTACTGTATAATGCCTCATTCCCAGCAGTCACCTCTCCAGTCATCACCCAGATAAGTCCCCTGGTGTTACTGTATAATGTACCATTCCCAGCAGTCACCTCTCCAGTCATCACCCACACACATCCCCTAGTGTTACTGTATAATGTCCCATTCCCAGCAGTCACCTCTCCAGTTATCACCCAGACACTTCCTCTGGTGTTACTGTATAATGCCCCATTCCCAGCAGCCACCTCTCCAGTCATCACCCAGACACATCACCTGGTGTTACTGTATAATGCCCCATTCCCAGCAGTCACCTCTCCAGTCAGCAGCTGAATGATCTTGTTGGTGAGCTCCAGGATCTTTTGGTCATTGGGTCTCTCATGTATTAGTGAGTCAGGTGGAGGCACTGGGATGGGGCTCTGGCTTCTACTCAGTCCTCCTGACACACGGGGATGGCTGTTGAGTATCTCACACTCATTGGATGTCTTCTTCACTACTGTGTAATCCTGAGTAATGGAGGAGATATCAAATATCAATATATACACTCCCAGACCCCCCCTCACCTCCCCAGTCATGTCCCTTTGTTATTACTATAGATATAAGTGACTTCAGTGACGCTTCTAAATCATCTCACCTCCCCAGTCATGTCCCTGTATTATGACTTTAGATATTAGTGACGTCACTGAAATGCTCTCGGATCCTCTAACCTTCTCAGTCATGTCCCTGTATTACTACTATAGATATGTGATGTCACATTGACGCTCCCAGATCCCCTCACCTCCCCAGTCATGTCCCTGTATTAATACTATTGATATAAGTGATGTCACTGTGACACTCACAGATTCCCTCACCTCCCCAGTCATATCCCTGTATTATTACTATAGATAAAAGTGACATTACTGTGACGCTCCCAGATCCCCTCACCTCCCCAGTCACGTCTCTGTATTATTACTATAGATGTGAGTGACGTCACTGTGACGCTCCTAGATCACCTTACCTCCCCAGTCATGTCCTTGTATTATAACTATAGATATGTGACATCATTGCGCCTCTACCAGATCCCCTTACCTCCCCAGTCATGTTCTCATATTATTACAATAGATATGTGATGTCACAGTGACAATCCCAGATCCCCTCAACTCCCCAGTCACGTCCCTGTATTATTACTATAGATGTGAGTCACAGTGACCCTCCCAGATCCCCTCACCTCCCCAGTCATGTCCCTGTATTACTAAAAATAAGTGATGTTACAGTTATGCTACTACACTCCCTCACATCCCCATTCATGTCCCTGTATTATTACTAGATATAAGTGATGTCACTGTGACACTCCCAGATCCCCTCACCCTCCCCAGTCATGTCCCTGTACTATTACTAAAAACAAGTGATGTTACAGTTACGCTACCATATTCCCTCACCTCCCCATTAATGTCCCTGTATTATTACTATAGATATAAGTGATGTCACAGTGATGCTCCCAGATCCCCATACCTCCCCAGTCATGTCCCTGTATTATTTCTATAGATATGAGTGACGTCACTATGAAGCTCCAAAATTCCTTCACCTCCCCAGTCATGTCCCTGTATTATGACTATAGATATTAGTGACGTCACTGTAATGCTCTCGGATCCCTTCACCTTCTTAGTCATGTCCCTGTATTACTACTATAGATAAAAGTAATGTCACTGTATAGCTCCCAGATCCCCTCACCTCCCCAGTCATGTTTCTGAATTATTACTATAGATATAAGTGATGTCACTGTGACACTCACAGATTCCCTCACCTCCCCAGTCATATCCCTCTATTATTACTATAGATAAAAGGGACATTACTGTGACACTCTCAGATCCCCTCACCCCACCCAGTCACATCTCTGTATTATTGCTACAGATATAAGTGAGGTCATTGTGACACTCCCAGATCTCCTCACCTCCCCAGTCATGTCCTTGTATTATTACTATAGATATATGACTTCACAGTGACGCTTCCAGATCCCCTCACCTCCCCAGTCGTCTCTGTATTATTACAATAGATATAAGTGACATCACTGTGCCACTCCCAGATCACCTTACCTCCCCAGTCATGTCCTTGTATTATTACTATAGATATGTGACATCATTGCCCCTCTCCAAGATCCTCTCACCTCCCCAGTCATGTCCCTGTATTATTACTATAGATATGTGACTTCACAGTGACGCTCCCAGATCCCCTCACCTCCCCAGTCATGGTCTCGTATTATTACAATAGATATAAGTGATGTCACAGTGACAATCCCAGATCCCCTCAACTCCCCAGTCATGTCCCTGTATTATTACTATAGATGTGAGTCACTGTGACACTCTCAGATCCCCTCACCTCCCCAGTCATGTCCCTGTATTATTACTATAGATATAAGTGATGTAACTGTGACACTCCCAGATCCCCTCACCTCCCCAGTCATGTCCCTGTATTATTACTATAGATATAAGTGATGTAACTGTGACACTCCCAGATCCCCTCACCCTCCCCAGTCATGTCCCTGTATTATTACTAAAAATAAGTGATGTTACAGTTACACTACCATATTCCCTCACCTCCCCATTAATGTCCCTGTATTATTACTATAGATAAAAGTTAGGTCACTGTGACGCTCCCAGATTCCCTCATCTCCCAAGTCACGTCCCTCTCTTATGATTACAGATATTAGTGATGTCACTGTGACGCTCCCAGATCCCACCTCCCCAGTCATGTCCCAGTATTATTACTATAGATAAAAGTGATGTCACTGTAGTGCTCCCAGAACCCCTCACCTCCCCAGTCATGTCCCTGTATTAGTACGATAGATGTGATGTCACAGTGACGCTCCCAGATCGCCTCACCTTCCCAGTCATGTCCCTGTGTTATTACTTTAGATATAAGTGATGTCACTGTGACAGTCACAGACACCCTCAACTCCCCAATCATGTGCCTGATTACTATAGATAAAAGTGACATCACTGTGATTCTCCCAGATCCCCTCACCTCCCTAGTCACGTCCCTGAATTTTTACTATAAATATGCTATGTCAAAGTGACGCTCCCAGATCCCCTCACCTCCCCAGTAATGTCACTGTATTATTACTATAGATAATAGGATTTTGGTACTTACCAGGTAAATCCTTTTCTTTGAATCCATAGGGGGCACTGGAGTACTCTTGGGATATGGACGGGCGTAGCCGAACAAAGGCACTGAATATTCAAATTTAGGACTCTCCCCCCCTCCATATCCCCGAGTACCTCAGTGTACTTTGTCAGTGTTTTTTACTGAGCGAACAGGATATAGAGAGGTTGACAATGGAGAATACCTATAACATAACGGACAACAACAAAGTTGACCCATAACCTTATTGTCAACTAAACAGTTGACACCATAACCATAACATAACGGACAACAACACTGTTGACCCATAACCTTACTGTCAACTAAATAGTTGACACCATAACCGATAGAACTTTATAATTTGAACCAATCTGTGAAAATGTGTTACCCTAAGCTCCTCTGAGCTTAATATCAATTAAGTAAAACTTGTTACCCTAAGCTCCCTTGAGCTTAAAACAACCCAGGTAAAACTGCTCTGGGTGGGCGTCCAGTGCCCCCTATGGATTCAAAGAAAAGGATTTACCTGGTAAGTACCAAAATCCTATTTTCTTTATCATCCACTAGGGGTCACTGGAGTACTCTTGGGACGTACCAAAGCTTCCCTCGTGGGCGGGAGAGCTGTTTGATACTTGTAACAGTAGGCAGGCCAAAGCTATATGCTGATGGCGCCACCATTCATAACGTGTAAACATGCACAAACGTGGTGCACTAAAGGCTATGTAGCCGCGTCGTAGACGCTCCACGACCCGCTGGGTCTGACATTCCCACAGAACCTGTGGAATGAGCTATTACTAACATAGGCGATTGTAACTTAGCCTTAAAGTAAGCCTGACTTGTAGTCATTATTATTATCCCACTGGATAATGTCTGCTGAGAAACTGGCTAACACCAGTTGGCAGTATTATAGAGAACAAACAACGTATTCATATCACGTACTGTAGACGTTCGGGACATATATAAACGCGTAATGCGTGTACCACATTCAAAATTATAGAATGTGTTGTCCACACAGGAACCACTATTGGTATATTGATGTGAAGAATACGAAAGCGGAATTCGTCCGAAAATCTGCTTTGTCATGAGAAAACTGAAATACGGTGGCTTGGAATACAAGGCACCCAAATATGAAAACAAAACCCTTTCCGAAGCCAAGGCTACAAGCCAAGGCTATAAGAAAAAAATGTTTTCCAAAGTGAGAAACTTAATTCCCATTTGATGAAAGGGTCCAAAATATGAAAACTGTAAGAAATCTGAACCCAACCTCAAGTCGCCTGGCGCTGTAGGTGGGATAAATTGAGTCTGAACGTTGATGACACCTTGTAGAAAGGTGTGTACAGACGCAAATGGAGGCAAACCTCTTTGAATATAAGTTTACCACACAGATACCTGCACTCTTAGTGTAGATTTACGCAGTTTTCCATCCCACCCCGTTTAACAGAATACGGGTAACTTGAAGGAAGATGTTGGAAACTTCCGAGGTTTACAACCTATGTAAGCACACGAAATTTTGTAATAATGAGCTGCCTTAAGCGGCTTACTAGTTAACCTGGTTGGTATAATACTGTAATGCTCTATTTCTTAAGAGGGCGATCTGAACCCTCACCCCGTCAACCGCAGCTGCGGTACATAGATAATAGGTACATAGGTAACTATGGGTAAAAGAACGTTTCCTGATGTAACAGGTTGAACGTATTATGAGCGGCCAAGATCGTGTGCAAGTATTCATTGGAAAATCGAGAAGCAAACTTCTCCGAAACCCCTGAGATACCACCAGTATGACTGTGACGAACTGTCTTATGATCCGTTTTGGCAACGGAGAGAACAACGGAAAATAGTGGAGCCAGCTACCCTATGCTAAAAGACCACATGAATGTGAGAGACTCCACCGCCACTGCCCTTGTGATCTGTTGTTTTGTACACATACTGAGCTTTTGTAATTGTGGCGAGATGCCATCATGTATACCTGAGGGTAACCTCCTTCTGTGGACTCACATATGAACCACCTCTGGATTTAATGTCCAGTTTTCAGGATTCAAATCCTGACGGGTGAGATCATCTGTCTAAGAGATGTCCACTCACGGAATGATCTCTTGATATTTTCACCTAATGGTGTTCTGAGCCATTGAGGATTTGAGTTACCTGCCGCATTGCCATGCGGCTTCTTGGTTCTCCCTGGTTGTTGTGTATGCAACTGCCGTTGCCTTGTCTGACTGTCCCTGGTTAGACTGAAAGCGACGCATGTATTGCATTGTAAAATGCACGTAGTTCCAGGACATTTATCGACAGCAATTTGTCGTGATTTTGGAACCTTTGTCGCTGATATTATTTAACTACAACTCCTGAACCTCTGCGACTCTAGTCCAGAGTATATACCCCCTCGGCCCTCTGTGGGACACACAAGTGAAGGGCGGCGAACTAAATCGCTTCGAAACACATCATTATTCTTAACAGGTGAATACACCAATGTACCGCTAGTGTGCGTGTTTTGCACTAATTACTAGCTGTACATTTGTTCTTGCTGGTGTAGTAGGTAAAAGTCGTTGATTTACCGTATTTATAAACTTACCTAAGAATTGACATCGTGTAGACGGAATTAGATGCGATTATTTTTGAACTTGATCTGCTACCGCAGTCTATTTTAGTAACGCAAGTTAGAGGAACTTTGTTGAGACAGTTCTTATGAGCAGATCATCTAAGATACAGAAACTCTGTTGAGACAGAGTTCTTATGTGAGATGAGCTATTATCACCAACATCACTTTGGTAAATACCCGAGGCGATAAGAAACGGTAGACCTGAAATGGTTAATGTTGTGGCGATTAGCAAACGCTAGAACCTGTGATGAACCAACCAGAATGGATATGGCTGCAATATGCAAATACTATCTGCAGAAAATCCATTTTCCCACTGCAGTAAGTGACTTGCTGACTGATATTGCGACGGAACTGTTTGGATTTGCTCAAACAGAGAGGAATAAGTCACCCTGACTCTGTTGGTGTACTACTGCCTGGTTATAAAGACAGCTGAAAAGCAGCAGAGACTAAATGGCAACATGCCAAACCGTTCGACAAAGGCAGTTTTGACCTTTAATCTGTAAATAGCTGAGACAACCATGAGTTGAAGTTTTGAAACCTCGCAAATGTAACATGTAAACACGCGGTTCCCCAATTGGAAAAGAGGTCATCAAACCACTGGCTTGCTGACTGTAACGTCTTGTTTACAAGGTGTGACTGTTTTGTACCACCGCTTATAAGGGATAAAACGCCGTTTGCATCTTGATACTGGATGCGTAATGACTGTATCAAATTTAGGAGCAAACAAGCTTTGGCCTTGTCGCGCTTAACTAGCGACGATGAAAGTAACCTGCGTTAGCAGAAGCTTTACAGATATACTCTGTAGCTTATTTTAACAGCGATCGTCATTGTTTTATACATAGATTATAGTAACCCAAATGTATCCTGGGTTTTTATAAAGTTTGACAGACACGCATTTACCAATAGCGGTCAAAAAACCCCGCACTATCTGATTGCTGGACTAATGTTCCCTTCTCACACGTAGTTATCGGTGTGAGATTTGACATAAAATCATGCATTAAATTATAAGACCAGTGAAATAAACACTCTGGTACCCCAAAGGGAATTTGGCCCTTTTGGAAAGACTGTCTTTTGTTAGAGCTGGCGGATTCACTTCCGAGACTCCGTTACCGCTCTTTTAATTGGAATTGCCAACGTAAGACTTTTAAAAATTATTTCTAGTCTGCACTAGAGCCTTACTGGCTATGTGGACCGACACCACAATAGGCAACAGACAGACACTTGTACGACTTTTTGTGTGTAATATCTATATATGTTATTGTTGAACATATTAAACTCATGGTTGTTTCTCTGTACTGAAACTTTAGTAAAAAACAAAAGATTTATTCGATGTGAAGAGAAACCAGAGTATTCTTTATGTGAAAAGCAGTTCACATGGGCATATGAAACCCGAACCAAATTCCTACTAACCCCCCTGCGCCTCTGGTGGCTTAGAGATGTAGGGCAGGAATGTTCTAGAATTATGTAGAAATACAGATTACATGGCTAACTGATGTGAAACCTGAACCAAAAATTCCCACTAACACCCCTGCGCCTCCCGGTGGAGTAGAGGTGTATGGCTGGAATGTTCTGGAATTATAAACTGGAAAAACAGCAATGATTAAAATGGCCGTCATGCCATGCTTTCACAGAAAATCACAGTACAGGTTACCTGCTGCAGTGTTAATATAGTTAATATAGGCTTAATAGCCTATTATACAGTGATAACACAGGTGTAGGCTACAGTAAAATACATATAGTTAGCCTCCATTAATATGAACACTGGCTGCAGTGAATGTTATTATCTTGCAGCCTTAACAGAAAATAACAGAAAACATGGTTAAACCTGCAATAGGTTAAGCTACTGATAGCCTATTGCCAGCCAAAGCCTCATATATATATTATATATATATATAAAATGTGCTTAAACATATAATCACAGTTCATACTGATATTATACAGTCTCCCTACCAGCAAAAAGCTTCACTATATATTATATATATAAAATGTGCAGAAACATATAATCACAGTTCATACTGATGTTATACACAGTCTCCATGCCAGCAAAAAGCTTCATTATATATATAAAATGTGCTGAAACATATAAACACAGTTCATACTGATATTATACACAGTTTCCCTGTTATAGCCCATGACACTGTTTAAAAACGCTGCCCAGCCTATTTTTAACCCATGCAGCCTTTGCTGCTGCTATGGCATTACTCCCCCTCCCCCCCCCTGCAGCTGCGCTGCATGTGAGGTAGTCTCCCCATGTTACCTGCAGCGTACGGGGAGCGGGTGCAGGGAGAGCAGGAGAGCGCTGTGTATAGCGCGAGCAGGAGAGCGGGGAGCCGTCCGGAAGAACGGGCGGCGCCTTCTTACAACAGTGTCCGGCATCAGTGGAGTGCAATGTCTCACTGGAAGAGCGGCCGGCGTCCGTGAGTGACGTGCGGCCGCTCTTTAGCACACGGAGAGTCTCGGCGGTGCCGGGCAATGAGCGCAGTGAGAGCGGCCGGCGTCTGAGTGACGTGCGGCCGCTGTGCGCGTAGCATGCCATGCTTTCACTTCAGCAGGACCCCTTCAGCGGCGTGCTCAGCGGCGGAGTATAACACTTTCACACACAGCAGGGCGGCAGCGTGAGCTGACCGCCCTGACACCCCTACCTTGTGCCGCTTTCATCCTGGCTGTGACGAGCTTCTCACTGTAAGCTCCGTTTCAGCCTCCAGCTCCTTGCAGCTGTAGATCCTTCCAGCTCTTTGTCTTATCCTGGCTGTGACGGAGCTTCTTTCTGTAAGCTCCGTTCAGTTTGCAGGAGACAGTGGCTGCCTGTGGCTGTGAGGGTGCTCTTTGTGAGGACCGACACGCCATGCGCTTGCTTATAGCGCCTGTGGCTGTGAGGGTGCTCTTTGTGAGGACCGACACGCCATCCGCTGCCTTGCAGCGACACCATCCCGGACCCATGTTTTTCCAGAAACTGGGACGGGAAGTGTAAAAATTAAAAATAAAAATAAAAAGTAATAAAATCTTCTGAAATGTGGGCCTTCCCACAAGCCGATGTTCTTCTGTGAGCACCGAATAAAACACTGACAAAGTACACTGAGGTACTCGGGGATATGGAGGGGGGGAGAGTCCTAAATTTGAATATTCAGTGCCTTTGTTCGGCTACGCCCGTCCATATCCCAAGAGTACTCCAGTGACCCCTAGTGGATGATAAAGAAATAAGTTACATCACAGTGACGCTTCCACATCCCCTCACCTCCCCAGTCATGTCCCTGTATCATCACTATAGACATATGTGACATCACAGGGACGCTCCATATCCCCTCACCTCTCCAGTCATGTTTCTGTATTATTACTATAGATATAAGTTGTTACTATGACGCTCCCAGTCAGGTCGCTGTATTATTACTATAGATATGTGATGTTACTGTGACACTCCCAGATCCCCTTACCTCCCCAGTTAGGTCCCTGTGTATTTCTATAGCTATATGTGACATCATTGTGACATTCCCAGATTCCCTCACCTCCCCATTCATGTCCCTGTATTATTACTACAGATATAAGTGATGTCAGTGTGACACTCCCAGATCCACTCACCTCCCCAGTCATGTCCCTGTATTATTATTATTATTATTATAATTATTATTATTTTCTATTACGTCCTTGAGGATGTTGGGGACACCAAAAGAACCATGGGATATAGACGGATCCGCAGGAAATATGGGCACTTTAAGACTTTCAAAGGGGCGTGACCTGGCTCCTCCCTCTATATGCCTTCCCAGACTCAGTTTAGAAAATGTGCCCTCCTAGAGTTTCTCTGAAAAGACTTAATGTTAGGTTTTTATTTTGGGGAGGTCTGCTGGCTACAGACTCCCTGCTTCGAGGGAAAGAGGCGAGAGCAGTCTAGACCCACTTCTAATGAGTTTCAGGGCTCTGCTGCTGCTGACAGGATGCCTTCAGCTCCTGAGGGGAGATGAACGCCAGGCTCTCTTGGATGCACGCTCCCACAGCTTGCCGTCCCCCCTCTTCAAGCCAGAAGACCGGTGAGTATGTGAGGAAAAGACATCTTCTCTTCAACAAAGACGGCATATAGAGGTACCGCGCAGCATGATTTGCTCAGTGCGCGCCAGGCTCCTGGACTGTACACACCGCTGGGTGCAGGGCACTGGGGGGCGCCCTGGGGAGGTAAAAAAATAAGATTTTAAACCTACCGGTAAATCTTTTTCTTGTAGTCTGTAGGGGATGCTGGGGACTCCGTAAGGACCATGGGGATAGACGGGCTCCGCAGGAGACATGGGCACTTTAAGAAAGACTTTAGGTTAGAGAAACTGTGCCATGGGGAGACAGACAGTACGAGGAAAGGATTTTTGTTAATCCAAGGGCAAGATTCATACCAGCCACACCAATCACACCATATAACTTGTGTATATACTAACCAGTTAACAGTATGAAAACAACGTAGCATCAGTCCGAGACCGATTAAACTATAACATAACCCTTTAGTAAGCAAAACCATATACAAGTCTTGCAGAAGTAGTCCACCCTTGGGACAGGCGCCCAGCATCCTCTATGGACTACGAGAAAAAGATTTACCGGTAGGTTTAAAATCTTATTATCTCTTACGTCCTAGAGGATGCTGGGACTCCGTAAGGACCATGGGGATTATACCAAAGCTCCCAAACGGGCGGGAGAGTGCGGGTGACTCTGCAGCACAGATTGAGCAAACAGGAGGTCCTCCTCAGCCATGGTATTAAACTTATAGAATTTTGCAAAGGTGTTTGAACCCGACCAAGCAGCAGCTCGGCACAGCTGTAATGCCGAGACCCCTCGGGCAGCCGCCCAAGAAGGGCCCACCTTCTTCGTGGAATGGGCCTTGACCGATTTCGGTAACGGCAATCCAGCCGTAGAATGAGTCTGCTGAATCGTGTTACAGATCCAGCGAGCAATAGTCTGCTTTGAAGCAGGAGCGCCACCCTTGTTGGCAGCATACAGGACAAACGGTGCTTCTGTTTTTCTGACTCTAGCCGTTCTGGCCACATCAAGGGACTCGGAATCCTCCAAGTCATGTGTAGCCACAGGCACCACAATAAGTTGGTTCATATGAAAAGATAGGTAAAAATTGAGGACGGGTCCGCAATATCCATATGGAAAACCAGATAGGGGCTTTTATGAGACAAAGCCACCAATTCTGACACTCGCCTAGCCGAAGCCAAGGCTAACAACATGACCACTTTCTAAGTGAGATATTTTAACTCCACCGTTTGAACTGGTTGACAAAAGTCTGTACTTCTGGGAGAGAAGCGAATTCTTTCTGAAAGAAAATGGATAAGGCCGAAATCTGAACCTTAATGGAGCCTACTTTTAGGCTCAAATTCACTCCAGTTTGTAAGAAGTGAAGGAAACGGCCCAGATAGAATTCTTCCGTAGGAGCATTCCCAGCCTCACACCAAGAAACATACTTTCGCCATATACGGTGATAATGTTTAGCTGTCACGTCCTTCCTAGCTTTTATCAGAGTAGGAATGACCTCATCCGGAATACCTTTTTCCACTAGGATCCGGCGTTCAACCGCCATGCCGTCAAACGCAGCCGCGGTAAGTCTTGGAACAGACAGGGCCCCTGTTGTAACAAGTCCTGCCTTAGAGGAAGAGGCCACGGATCTTCTGTGAGTATCTTCTGCAGATCAGGATACCAGGCCCTTCGCGGCCAATCTGGTACAATGAGAATTGTCTGCACTCCCCTTTTTTCCTTATTATTCTCAACCCTTGGGTAAGAGAGGAAGAGAAGGAAACACATAGACCGACTGGAACACCCACGGTGTCACTAGGGCATCTACAGCTACTGCCTGAGGGTCTTTTGATCTGGCGCAATACCTCTGTAGCTTTTTGTTGAGGTGGGATGTCATCATGTCTATCTGGGGCAGTCCCCCCCTGACCTGCAATCTGTACGAAGACTTCCTGATGAAGTCCCCACTCTCCTGGATGCAGGTCGTTTCTGCTGAGGAAGTCTGCTTCCCAGTTGTCCACTCTCGGAATGAACACTGCCGACAGTGCGCTTACATGATTTTCCGCACAGATCCTGGTGGCTTCCGCCATTGCCACTCTGCTCCTTGTGCCGCCTTGGCGGTTTACATGAGCCACTGCAATTATGTTATCTGACTGGATCAGAACTGGTTGGTCGCGAAGTAAGGTCTTCGTTTGATGTAGGGCGTTGTATATGGCCCTCAGTTCCAGGATATTGATGTGAAGACAAGTCTCTTGACTTGACCAAAGACCTTGGAAGTTTCTTCCCTGTGTGACTGTTCCCCAACCTCGGAGGCTCGCGTCCGTGGTCACCAGGATCCAGTCCTGAATGCCGAACCTGCGGCCTTCTAGAAGGTGAGCACTCTGTTGCCTCCACAGGAGAGATACCCTGGCTCTGGGGGACAGAGTGATCAACTGATACATTTTTAGATGTGACCCGGACCACTTGTCCAGTAGGTCCCATTGGAAAGTCCATATTGCATACTATTTGCCAATTGTGGCTGTAACTTTGCATCATCTTAGTCGACACTGGAGTCAGAATCTGTGTCGGCGTCAGTGTCTACTATTTTGGATAGTGGGCGCTTTTGAGCCCCCGGAGGTCCCTGTGACATAGGGGAAAGGCAGGGTTTGACGCCTGTACATTCCCAAGACGCCGTGCAATAAATTTACATTAGCACTAAAACATTCCACATATCCAACCAGTCAAGTGTCGGCGTTGCCGACGGAGACACCACAGTCATTTACTCCACCTCCTCCCTATAAGAGCCTTCTACCTCAGACATGCCGACACACGCGTACCGACACACCACACATTTAGGGAATCCTTTTATCTGAAGACAGTTCCCCCACAAGGCCCTTTGGAGAGACAGAGAGAGTATGCCAGCACACACCCAGCGCTAATGACCCAGGGAAAAACACACAATATGTTTACCCAGATAGCGCTCTAACTTTATTTTTGCGCCAAATTATGTGCCCCCCCCCCCTTCTTTAAAACCCTAGCTGTATATGTCTACTTTTGCCAGAAAATTAGGTTATATTGCTGCCCAGGGCGCTCCCCATGCGCCCTGCACCCTTACAGTGACTGCCGTGTGTGAGGTGTGTGGGAGCAATGGCGCACAGCTTTACTGCTGTGCATTACCTCAGTGAAGATCTGAAGTCTTCTGCCGCCTCTGAAGTCTTCTTTCTTCTCATACTCACCCGGCTTCTATCTTCCGGCTCTGTGAGGAGGACGGAGGCGCGGCTCCGGGACGAACTCCAGGGTGAGACCTGTGTTCAGACTCCCTCTGGAGCTAATGGTGTCCAGTAGCCTAAGAAACAAAGCCTTGAAACTCACAGAAGTAGGGCTGCTTCTCTCCCCTCAGTCCCTCGATGCAGGGAGTCTGTTGCCAGCAGAGCTCCCTGAAAATAAAAAACCTAACAAATATACTTTCTGACAGGAAGCTCAGGAGAGCTCCCCTGTAATGCACCCAGTCTCCTCTGGGCACAGTATCAAACTGGGGTCTGGAGGAGGGGCATAGAGGGAGGAGCCAGTGCACACCCAGATCTAAAGTCTTTCTTACAGTGCCCATGTCTTCTGCGGAGCCCGTCTATCCCCATGGTCCTTACGGAGTCCCCAGCATCCTCTAGGACGTAAGAGAAATACCTCATAAATAAGGCTGGCAAATCTGTACAGTGCCCTGGCACTGCCCGCAAACCCCTGCCAGGATAAACATGTAAAAATAAGCGGGAAGAAGCGCTCCATGTTGGGGGCTGGGCTTCTTCCTCCAGGCTCACTCGGCACCATTTCCTCCTCCAAGCAGCAGCGCTGGTCCTTCCTCACAGCAGACAAGTACCAGGGGCTATAAAAATGAGGGGGCAGATTATTTCTATACAGATATATAGCGTTGCAGCTCTGTGACACTTGAGGGTGTTTTCAGACCTGCACTTTGGCGCTGGGGTGTGAGCTGGCTCCTTTCCTTTTGTTCCCTCACAGGCTTTTCTTTGGGTGCTGTTAGGGAGACAACATGTCTGAGGCCGAATTTTCCTCTCAGGGGGATAATTTATTGGAGACACCAAATATTTTAGGGGTCCTGTCGACACCGCCGACGGCTGATGGATTAAATGCTTTAAATGCTAATGTTACACTGTTAAATCAAAAGTTTACTGAATCTGACTCTCAACTGCAGATTTGGAAGAGATCAGTAGATGATGCTTTATTACAAGGGTCACGGAAACGTAGTGTTGACCAATTAGATGACACAGATACCGACACGGACTCTGATACCGGTGCCGATTATGCTGATTCTAGATTAGATCCTAAATTGGCTAAGATTATTCAATATATGATTGTGGCTGTCAAAGACATGTTACGTATTGACGAGGACCCCTTTACACCAGAAACAAGGGTACTTATTTACAAAGAAAAGAGACGCTCGGTTTCTTTTCCTCCTTGTTTTGAACTAAATGACCTTTTTTATGGCATTTGGAATACACCAGATAAGAAATTTCTCATTCCTAACAGGACCACGGTGGCGTACCCCTTTCCCGCAGCAGATAGGGATAAGTGGGAAACACCACCCACAGTAGACAAAGCCCTAGCACGCTTGTCAAAACAGGTAGCGATCCCTGCAGCTCAGTCGACGACTCTTAAGGAGCCGGCTACTTTAAAAGCTATATTTACTACCACGGGGACGCAGCTTAGACCGCTTATTGCGTCAGCGTGGGTTAGTAGCGCCATTGAAAAATGGGCTGAAAGTTTATCTGCTGATTTGGATACTCTGGATAGAGATAGCATCCTAGTGACGCTTGGTTATATCAGGGACGCGGCTGCGTACTTGAAAGAGGCTGCAAGAGATGCTGCCTCCTGGGGCTAAGGCTAATGCTATGTCTATTGCGGCTAGGCGTGCGCTATGGAGTAATCAATGCAATGCTAACGCGGATTCCAAGACAAACATGGAGTCCCTTCCCTTTAAGGGTGGGGAACTGTTTGGTGATGGCCTTACTGATTTAGTATCAGCGGCCACTGCAGGTAAGTCTACTTATTTACCTAATGCTCCTGCGCAACAGAAGAAACCACACTATCAAATGCAGTGCTTTCGGCCCAACAAATATAGAAAAGGCAGAGGTAACTTCTTCCTCGCTACCAGAGGTAGAGGAAGGGGCAAGAGAACTCCCGCTTCCTCGAGTTCACAGAAGTCCTCCTCGGCTTTCGCCAAATCCACAGCATGACGCCCGGGAGCAAAAAGGGGAATGTTTTTATTCAAGCCTATTTGGAGTGCCAAAGCCGTATGGCTCGGTACGACCAATCCTCAACCTAAAATCTCTATATTTTTTCCTGAAGAAATTCAAATTCAAGATGGAGTCTCTCCGAGCGGTGTTCTCCAGCCTGGAGGAGGGGGAATTCATGGTGTCTTTGGACATAAAGGATGCCTACCTTCATGTTCCCATGTATCCCCCTCATCAGAGTTATCTCAGGTGTGCAATCCAGGATACATACTACCAATTTCAAACGTTGCCATTTGGTCTGTCCACGGCTCCGAGGATTTTCACAAAAGTCATGGTTGAAATGATGGTTCTCCTCAGAAAAAGATTACAATTATCCCGTACTTGGACGATCTCCTGATAAAGGCGAGGGCCAAGGAAAAACTGGTACAGGACATTACACTGTCTCTGTCGCTTCTACAACAGCACGGCTGGCTCTTGAACCTGCCGAAATCACAATTAGTTCCAACAACTCGGTTGTCATTTTTGGATATGTTTCTGGACACGGTCCAGCTGAGAGTGTTCCTCCCTACGGAGAAAGCACTAGAAATTCAGAGTTTGGTAAAACTCATTCTGAAACCACCAACAGTCTCTGGTGGTGGCATACGAGGCCCTCCAATTTGAGAGGTTCCATGCCAGAGTATTTCAGTGGGACCTGTTAGACAAATCGTCTGGATCCCACCTCCATATGCACCGGAGGAGAGTTCTATCCCCCAACACCAGGATCTCACTCCTGTGGTGGCTCCACAGCTCTCACCTCTTAGAAGGACGCAGATTTGGGATCCAAGACTGGATCCTAGTGACCACGGATGCAAGTCTCCGAGGTTGAGGAGAAGTCACACAAGGCGTGACCTTCCAAGGAAGATGGTCAAGTCAGGAAACTCTTCTTCACATAAACGTGCTGGAGTTGAGGGCCATTTACAACGGCCTTCTACAAGCGAAGCATCTTCTTCGAAACTGGCAGAATTGAGAACTCAGCAACAATTTCTGCCAAAGGTGGTTTCCTCTTTTCATATTAACCAACTGGCACTTTGGCTGAGGAAAAGTCTCTGGATGTCGTAAGAGCTTTGAAAATTTACGTTGCCAGAACAGCTCCAGTTAGAAAAACAGAGTCTCTGTCTGTGCTATATGCTCCCAATAAACTTGGGTATCCTGCTTCCAAGCAGACTATTGCCCGCTGGATATGTCACACGATTCAGCAGGCTCATTCCACGGCAAGTTTGTCGTTACATAAATCGGTAAAAGCCCATTCCACTAGAAAGGTGGGCTCGTCCTGGGCGGCTGCCCGGGGTGTCTCGGCATTACAACTTTGCAGAGCTACTTGGTCGGGGTCAAACATGTTTGCTAAGTTTTACAAGTTTGATACCTTGGCCGATGAAGTCCTAAAGTTTGGTCAATCTGTGCTGCAGAGTTGTCCGCACTCTCCTGCCCGTTATAGAGCTTTGGTATGATCCCATGGTTCTTTTGGTGTCCCCAACATCCTCAAGGACGTAATAAAAAATGGGATTTTAATACCTACCGGTAAATCCTTTTCTATAAGTCTATAGAGGATGTTGGGCGCCCGTCCCAGTGCATACTGTATCTGCAGTTTAGTTCTGGTTACACACATACTGTGTTATGGTTTCTTCAGCTTGTTGCTGAATTTTGTTCATGTCCGTTGAAATGTGTTCAGTTGAATGCCATGTTATTCGGCATGTTTATGGCGTGAGCTGGTATGATGCTCACCTTGTTTGTTAAGTCCTTTCCTCAAAATGTCCATTTCACCGCGCACAGTTCCAAACTGAGTCTGGGGAGGGATATAGAGGGAGGACCCAGGTCACGCCCCTTTAAAAGTCTTAAAGTGCCCATGTCTCCTGCGGATCCGTCTATATCCCACGTTTCTTTTGGTGTCCCCAACATCCTCTATGGACTTATAGAAAAGGATTTACCGGTAGGTATTAAAATCCTGTTATTATAGATATAAGTGAAGTCACTGTGATGCTCCCAGATCCCCTCACCTCCCCAGTCATGTCCATGTATTATTACTATAGCTATAAGTGATGTCACTGTGACACTCCCAGATACCCTCACCTCCCCAGTCATGTCCCTGAATTATTACTATAGATAAAAGTGACATCACTGTGACGCTCCCAGATCCCCACACCTCCCCAGTCATGTCCCTGAATTATTACTATAGATATATGTGACATCACAGTGACGCTTCCATATCCACTCACCTCCCCAGTCATGTCCCCTTATTATTATAGATATAAGTTAGGTTACTGTGACGCTCCCAGATTCCATCACTTCCCCAGGACTTCCCTGTATTGCTACTATAGATATAAGTTAGATCACTGTGACGCTCCCAGATTCCCTCACCTCCCATGTCATGTCCCTCTATTATGACTATAGATATTAGTGATGTCACTGTGACGCTCCCAGATCCCCTCACCTCCCCAGTCATGTCCCTGTATTATTACTAGAGATATATGTGATGTCACTGTGACACTTCCAGATCCCCTAACCTCCCCAGTCATGTCCCTGTATTATTGCTATAGATATAAGTGATGTCACTGTGATGCTCCCAGATTCCCTCACCTCCCCAGTAATATACCTGTATTATTACTATAGATATAAGTGATGTCACAGTGAGGCTGCCAAATCCCCTCACCTCCCAAGTCAGGTCCCTGTATTATTATTATAGATATAAGTGATGTTACTGTGACACTCCCAGATCCCTTCACCTCCCCATTCATGTCCCTGTATTGGTACGATAGATATGTGATGTCACTGTGACGCTCCCAGATCACCTCACCTCCCCAGTCATGTCCCTGCATTATTACTATAGATATAAGTGATGTCTCTGTGATGCTCCCAGATCCCCTCTCCTCCCCAGTCATGTCCCTGTATTATTACTATATATAAGTGACGTCACTGTGCCTCTCCTAGATCCCCTCACCTCCCCAGTCATGTCCTTGTATTGCTATAGATATTAGTGATGTCACTGTGACACTCCCAGATCCCCTCACCTCTCCAGTCATATACGTATTATTAATATAGAAATAAGTGATATCACAGTGATGCTCCCAGATCCTCTCACCTACCCAGTCATGTCCCGGTATTATTACTAGAAATATAAGGTCACAGTGATGCTCCCAGATCCTCTCACCTCCCTAGTCATGTCCCTGTATTATTACTATAGATATAAGTGATGTCCCTGTGACACTCCCAGATACCCTCACCTCTCCAGTCATGTCCCTGTATTATTACTATAGATATAAGTGATGTCAGTGTGACACTCCCAGATCCTCTCACCTCCCCAGTCATGTCCCTGTATTATTACTATAGATATAAGTAATGTCACTGTGACACTCCCAGATCCTCTCACCTCCCCAGTCATGTCCCTGTATTATTACTATAGATATAAGGTCACTGTGACGCTCCCAGATCCACTCACCTCCCCAGTCAGCAGGTAGATGATCTCCAGGGTGATATTTATTATCCTCTCAGTCCTGTGACTCCTGTCCTTGTCCATCCTCTGTGAATCAGAGAGAATACAGAACGTGTGATGTGTAATAAAGACTCCGTTCCTCACAGCTGGAGTTCCTTGGAATAAACATAATACATAAAACATATTGCACATGTAACATAGTAAATGTGGAATAGAGCGGCCATTAAGTCTCCTATTCCCTTATAGCTATAGAGTCCTGGTCAGTGTCTCCGAGGTTCCTGTGACCCAGCCCCATAAGGCTGTACTGTATAGTGGGCCTGATCTAGATTGTAGCACTATTGTGGGTGCAGTCACAATGAGCTGATGTTCAGTACATTGTGAAGGGACAGGGTCTCCTGAAAAAGCGGCAGAAGCCAGGCAGGGGAAAGGTTGCAGAAGAAAGGCAGTGGAAAGGCGGCAGGAGACAGGCAAGGGAATGGCGGCCGGAGACAGGCAAGGGAATGGCGGCAGGAGACAGGCAAGGGGTGAAAGGAATACATTGGGGATAAACCCCTGGTGTCCCCCAGCACACCGAGCTGTACCTGTACCAAGACATGAAATACTATATATATATACATATAATCGAAATCCAGAGGTCTTAGTTACATACAGTTTGCAAACGTATGATAAGCCACCAGGCCCCGACAAGGCTCCTCTGATGCTGGTGGTCCCTATATCTAGGTCTGGGCCCGGGGTGCAGAACCCCACAAACCGGCAAAGGCCAGCTACCCCAGGGCAGCACAACGCGAGAAGGTAAAGTGTTAGTATGTGTTAATAAAAGGAAAACAAAATCTATATACAAAAATTAATATACTAGTGAGAGTGTAATTAAAAGACCAGAAGGATTAATAATAAGATTTTACTTACCGATAAATCTATTTCTCGTAGTCCGTAGTGGATGCTGGGACTCCGTCAGGACCATGGGGATTAGTGGCTCCGCAGGAGACAGGGCACAAAAATAAAGCTTTAGGATCAGGTGGTGTGCACTGGCTCCTCCCCCTATGACCCTCCTCCAAGCCTCAGTTAGGATACTGTGCCCGGACGAGCGTACACAATAAGGAAGGATTATGAATCCCGGGTAAGACTCATACCAGCCACACCAATCACACCGTACAACTTGTGATCTGAACCCAGTTAACAGTATGATAAACGTAGGAGCCTCTGAACAGACGGCTCACAACAATAACAACCCGATTTTTTCGTAACAATAACTATGTACAAGTATTGCAGACAATCCGCACTTGGGATGGGCGCCCAGCATCCACTACGGACTACGAGAAATAGATTTATCGGTAAGTAAAATCTTATTTTCTCTGACGTCCTAGTGGATGCTGGGACTCCGTCAGGACCATGGGGATTATACCAAAGCTCCCAAACGGGCGGGAGAGTGCGGATGACTCTGCAGCACCGAATGAGAGAACTCCAGGTCCTCTTTAGCCAGGGTATCAAATTTGTAGAATTTTACAAACGTGTTCTCCCCCGACCACGTAGCTGCTCGGCAGAGTTGTAATGCCGAGACCCCTCGGGCAGCCGCCCAGGATGAGCCCACCTTCCTTGTGGAATGGGCCTTGACAGATTTAGGCTGTGGCAGGCCTGCCACAGAATGTGCAAGTTGAATTGTGTTACAAATCCAACGAGCAATCGTCTGCTTAGAAGCAGGAGCACCCAGCTTGTTGGGTGCATACAGTATAAACAGCGAGTCAGATTTTCTGACTCCAGCCGTCCTTGAAATATATATTTTCAATGCCCTGACAACGTCCAGCAACTTGGAATCCTCCAAATCGCTAGTAGCCGCAGGCACCACAATAGGCTGGTTCAGGTGAAACGCTGACACCACCTTAGGCAGAGACTGAGGACGCGTCCGCAGTTCTGCCCTGTCCGAATGGAAAATCAGATATGGGCTTTTATACGATAAAGCCGCCAATTCTGATACTCTCCTGGCTGAAGCCAGGGCCAGTAGCATGGTTACTTTCCACGTAAGATATTTCAAATCCACGGATTTGAGTGGCTCAAACCAATGGGATTTGAGAAAATCCAAAACTACATTAAGGTCCCACGGAGCCACTGGGGGCACAACCGGGGGCTGTATATACCCTTTTACAAAAGTCTGGACTTCAGGAACTGAAGCCAATTCTTTCTGGAAGAAAATCGACAGGGCCGAAATTTGAACCTTAATGGACCCCAATTTTAGGCCCATAGACAATCCTGTTTGCAGGAAATGTAGGAATCGACCCAGTTGAAATTCCTCCGTGGGGGCCTTCCTGGCCTCACACCACGCAACATATTTTCTCCAAATGCGGTGATAATGTTGTGCAGTCACCTCCTTCCTGGCTTTTACCAGTGTAGGAATGACCTCTTCCGGAATGCCTTTTTCCCTTAGAATTCGGCGTTCAACCGCCATGCCGTCAAACGCAGCCGCGGTAAGTCTTGGAATAGACACGGTCCCTGCTGAAGCAGGTCCCATCTTAGAGGTAGAGGCCACGGATCTTCCGTGAGCATCTCCTGAAGTTCCGGGTACCAAGTTCTTCTTGGCCAATCCGGAGCCACGAGTATCGTTCTTACTCCCCTTTGCCGTATAATTCTCAGCACTTTTGGTATGAGAGGCAGAGGAGGGAACACATACACTGATTGGAACACCCACAGTGTTACCAGAGCGTCCACAGCTATTGCCTGAGGGTCTCTTGACCTGGCGCAATACCTGTCCAGTTTTTTGTTGAGGCGAGACGCCATCATATCCACCTTTGGTTTTTCCCAACAGTTCACAATCATGTGGAAGACTTCTGGATGAAGTCCCCACTCTCCCGGGTGTAGATCGTGTCTGCTGAGGAAGTCTGCTTCCCAGTTGTCCACTCCCGGAATGAACACTGCTGACAGTGCTATCACATGATCTTCCGCCCAGCGAAGAATCCTTGCAGCTTCTGCCATTGCTCTCCTGCTTCCTGTGCCGCCCTGTCTGTTTACGTGGGCGACTGCCGTGATGTTGTCCGACTGGATCAACACCGGCTGACCCTGAAGCAGGGGTGTTGCCAGACTTAGAGCATTGTAAATCGCTCTTAGCTCCAGTATATTTATGTGAAGGGACATCTCCAGGCTTGACCATACTCCCTGGAAGTTTCTTCCCTGTGTGACCGCTCCCCAGCCTCTCAGACTGGCATCCGTGGTCACCAGGACCCAGTCCTGTATGCCGAATCTGCGGCCCTCTAACAGATGAGCACTCTGCAACCACCACAGAAGAGACACCCTTGCCCGTGGCGATAAGGTTATCCGCTGATGCATCTGCAGATGCGATCCGGACCATTTGTCCAGCAGATCCCACTGAAAAGTTCGTGCGTGGAATCTGCCGAATGGAATCGCTTCGTAAGAAGCCACCATTTTTCCCAGGACTCTTGTGCAATGATGCACAGACACTTTGCCTGGTTTTAGGAGGTTCCTGACAAGTTCGGATAACTCCCTGGCTTTCTCCTCCGGAAGAAACACCTTTTTATGAACCGTGTCCACAATCATTCCCAGAAACAGCAGACGAGTCGTTGGGTTCAATTGAGATTTTGGAAAATTCAGAATCCACCCGTGCTGTTGCAGCACTACTTGAGTTAGTGCTACTACGTCCTCCAGCTGTTCTCTGGACCTCGCCCTTATCAGGAGATCGTCCAAGTAAGGGATAATTAATACGCCTTTTCTTCGCAGAAGAAACATCATTTCGGCCATTACCTTGGTAAAGACCCGAGGTGCCGTGGACAATCCAAACGGCAGCGTCTGAAACTGATAATGACAGTTTTGCACCACGAACCTGAGGTACCCTTGGTGTGAAGGGCAAATTGGGGCATGCAGGTAAGCATCCTTGATGTCCAGGGACACCATAAAGTCCCCTTCTTCCAGATTCGCTATCACTGCTCTGAGTGACTCCATCTTGAACTTGAATTTTTTTATGTACAGGTTCAAAGATTTCAGATTTAGAATAGGTCTTACCGAGCCGTCCGGCTTCGGTACCACAAATAGAGTGGAATAATACCCCTTTCCCTGTTGTAGGAGGGGTACCTTGACTATCACCTGCTGAGAATACAGCTTGTGAATGGCTTCCAATACCGTCGCCCTGTCTGAGGGAGACGTTGGCAGAGCAGACTCTAGGAACCGGCGAGGGGGAGACTTCTCGAATTCCAACCTGTAACCCTGAGATACTATCTGCAGGATCCAGGGGTCCACCTGTGAGTGAGCCCACTGTGCGCTGAAATTCTTGAGTCGACCCCCCACCGCCCCTGAGTCCGCTTGTAAAGCCCCAACGTCATGCTGAGGGCTTTGCAGAAGCCGGGGAGGGCTTCTGCTCCTGGGAAGAAGTTGCTTGGTGCACTCTCTTACCCTTTCCTTTGCCTCGGGGCAGATAAGACTGTCCTTTCGCCCGCTTGTTCCTAAAGGAACGAAAGGACTGCGGCTGAAAAGACGGTGTCTTTTTCTGTTGGGAGGGGACCTTAGGTAAAAAGGTGGATTTCCCGGCTGTTGCCGTGGCCACCAAATCCGATAGACCGACCCCAAATAATTCCTCCCCCTTATACGGCAATACTTCCATATGCCGTTTGGAATCCGCATCACCTGACCATTGACGCGTCCATAAACTTCTTCTGGCAGATATGGACATCGCACTTACTCTCGATGCCAGAGTGCAAATATCCCTCTGAGCATCTCGCATATAAAGAAAAGCATCCTTTAATTGCTCTAAAGTCAATAAAATACTGTCCCTATCCAGGGTATCAATATTTTCAGTCAGGGAATCCAACCAAACCACCCCAGCACTGCACATCCATGCAGAGGCGATGGCTGGTCGCAGTATAACACCAGTATGAGTGTATATACTTTTCAGGGTAGTTTCCAGCCTCCTATCCGCTGGATCCTTGAGGGCGGCCGTATCTGGAGACGGTAACGGCACTTGTTTTGATAAGCGTGTGAGCGCCTTATCCACCCTAGGGGGTGTTTCCCAGCGCGCCCTAACCTCTGGCGGGAAAGGATATAATGCTAATAACTTCTTTGAAATTAGCAGTTTTCTATCGGGGTTAACCCACGCTTCATCACACACTTCATTCAATTCGTCTGATTCAGGAAAAACTACTGGTAGTTTTTTCAGACCCCACATAATACCCCTTTTTGTGGTACATGCAGTATCAGAGATATGCAAAGCCTCCTTCATTGCCGTGATCATATAACGTGTGGCCCTACTGGAAAATACGTTTGTTTCTTCACCGTCGACACTAGATTCAGTGTCCGTGTCTGGGTCTGTGCCGACCGACTGAGGTAAAGGGCGTTTTACAGCCCCTGATGGTGTCTGAGACGCCTGTACAGGTACTAACTGGTTTGCCGGCCGTCTCATGTCGTCAACTGATTTTTGTAATGTGCTGACATTATCACGTAATTCCATAAACAGCGCCATCCATTCCGGTGTCGACTCCCTAGGGGGTGACATCACCATTACAGGCAATTGCTCCGCCTCCACACCGACATCGTCCTCATACATGTCGACACACACGTACCGACACACAGCAGACACACAGGGAATGCTCTTATCGAAGACAGGACCCCACTAGCCCTTTGGGGAGACAGAGGGAGAGTTTGCCAGCACACACCCAAGCGCTATAAATATATAGGAACAACCCTATAGAAGTGTTGTCTCCTTTATAGCAGCTTATATATATATATAAATCGCCATAAAAGTGCCCCCCCCTCTCTGTTTTACCCTGTTTCTGTAGTGCAGTGCAGTGGAGAGTCCTGGGAGCCTTCCTCGCAGCGGAGCTGAGCAGGAAAATGGCGCCGTGTGCTGAGGAGATAGGCTCCGCCCCCTATTTCGGCGGGCTCTTCTCCGGTGTTTGTGAGACATGGCAGGGGTTAAATACATCCATATAGCCCCAGGGGCTATATGTGATGTATTTTTTAGCCAGAACGAGGTATTATCACTGCTGCCCAGGGCGCCCCCCCAGCGCCCTGCACCCTCCGTGACCGCCGGTGTGAAGTGTGTGACAACAATGGCGCACAGCTGCAGTGCTGTGCGCTACCTCATGAAGACTGAAAAGTCTTCTGCCGCCGGTTTCTGGACCTCTTCACTTTTCGGCATCTGCAAGGGGGTCGGCGGCGCGGCTCCGGGACCGGACTCCATGGCTGGGCCTGTGTTCGATCCCTCTGGAGCTAATGGTGTCCAGTAGCCTAAGAAGCCAATCCATCCTGCACGCAGGTGAGTTCACTTCTCTCCCCTAAGTCCCTCGATGCAGTGAGCCTGTTGCCAGCAGGACTCACTGAAAATAAAAAAACCTAATAACTTTTTTTAAGCAGCTCTATAGGAGAGCCACCTAGATTGCACCCTGCTCGGACGGGCACAAAAACCTAACTGAGGCTTGGAGGAGGGTCATAGGGGGAGGAGCCAGTGCACACCACCTGATCCTAAAGCTTTATTTTTGTGCCCTGTCTCCTGCGGAGCCGCTAATCCCCATGGTCCTGACGGAGTCCCAGCATCCACTAGGACGTCAGAGAAAAATGTGTTACAGGGGTGCTAAATAAGATCTCGCAGTGTGCTACCCCAGAGCAGCCCAGCCCCACCAATCCAGGGGGAACCGCACCCCAGACCCAAACTGTATGTAACTAAGACCTCTGGATTTCTATTATATATATATATATATATATATATATATATATATATATATATATATATATATATATATATAGTCTTTCATGTCTTGGTACAGGTACAGCTCGGTGTGCTGGGGGACACCAGGGGTTTATCCCCAATGTATTTCTAGCCAGACTACCCCCTCCCTTTCATGCACCTGAATTGTACTTCCTAATTGATTTGAGCAACTTACATTTTGTTCTGTTAGTATAAGGGGTGGCAGGAGACAGACAGGGAAAGGCAGCAGGAGACAGGCAGGGGAAAGGCGTCAGGAGACAGGCAGGGGAAAGGCGGCAGGAGACAGGCAGGGGAAAGGTGGCAGGAGCTAGGCAGGGGGAAGGCAGTAGGAGACAGGCAGGGGAAAGCGGCAGGAGACAGGCAGGGGAAAGGCGGCAGGAGCCAGGCAGGGGGAAGGCGGCTGGAGACAGGCAGGGGGGCGGCAGGGTGGGGGTGGCAGGAGACATGCAGGGGAAAGGCGACAGGAGACAGAGAGGAGAAAGGCTGACAGGAGACAGAGAGGGGAAAGGCTGCAGGAGACAGGCAGGGGAAAGGTGGTAGGAGACAGGCAGGTGAAAGGCGGCAGGAGACAGGCAGGGGAAAGGCGACCGGAGACAGGCAGGGGAAAGGCGGCCGGTGACAGGCAGGGGAAAGGTGGCCGGAGACAGGCAGGGGAAAGGAGGCAAGAGACAGGCAGGGGAAAGGAGGCAAGAGACAGGCAGGGGAAAGGAGGCAAGAGACAGGCAGGGGAAAGGAGGCAAGAGACAGGCAGGGGAAAGGAGGCAAGAGACAGGCAGGGGAAAGGAGGCAAGAGACAGGCAGGGGAAAGGAGGCAGGAGACAGGCAGGGGAAAAGAGGCAGGAGACAGGCAGGGGAAAAGAGGCAGGAGACAGGCAGGGGAAAGGAGGCAGGAGACAGGCATGGGAAAGGAGGCAGGAGACAGGCAAGGGAAAGGAGGCAGGAGACAGGCAAGGGAAAGGAGGCAGGAGACAGGCAAGGGAAAGGAGGCAGGATACAGACAGGGGAAAAGAGGCAGGAGACAGGCAGGGGAAAGGCGGCAGGAGACAGGCAGGGGAAAGGCGGCAGGAGACAGGCAGGGGAAAGGCGGCAGGAGACAGGCAGGGGAAAGGCGGCAGGAGACAGGCAGGGGAAAGGCGGCTGGAGACAGGCAGGGGAAAGGCGGCTGGAGACAGGCAGGGGAAAGGCAGCAGGAGACAGGCAGGGGAAAGGCAGCAGGAGACAGGTAGGGGAAAGGCAGCAGGAGACAGGCAGGGGAAAGGCGGCAGGAGACAGACAGGGGAAAGGCGGCAGGTCAGACAGGGGAAAGGCGGCAAAAGACAGGCAGGGGTAAGGCGGCCAGAGACAGGCAGCCAGAGACAGACAGGGAAAGGCGACAGGAGACAGGCAGGGGAAAGGCGGTAGGAGACAAGCAGGGGAAGGCAGTAGGAGACAGGCAGGGGAAAGGCAGCCGGACACAGGCAGTGGAAAGGCAGCCGGAGACAGACAGGGGAAAGGCGGCAGGAGACAGACAGGGGAAAGGCGGCAGGAGACAGAGCAGGGGAAAGGCGGCAGGAGACAGGCAGGGGAAAGGCGACAGGAGACAGGCAGGGGAAAGGCGGCAGGAGACAGACAGGGGAAAGGCGGCAGGAGACAGACAGGGGAAAGGCGGCAGGAGACAGACAGGGGAAAGGCGGCAAAAGAAAGGCAGGGGTAAGGCGGCCAGAGACAGGCAGCCAGAGACAGACAGGAGACAGGCAGGGGAAAGGCGGTAGGGGAAGGCAGGGGAAAGGCGGTAGGAGACAGGCAGGGGAAAGGAGGCAGGAGACAGGCAAGGGAAAGGAGGCAGGATACAGACAGGGGAAAAGAGGCAGGAGACAGGCAGGGGAAAGGCGGCAGGAGACAGGCAGGGGAATGGCAGCCGGAGACAGACAGGGGAATGGCAGCCGGAGACAGACAGGGGAAAGGCGGCAGGAGACAGGCAGGGGAAAGGCAGCCAGAGACAGGCAGGGGAAAGGCAGCTGGAGACAGACAGGGAAAGGCGGCTGGAGACAGACAGGGGAAAGGCGGCAGGAGACAGGCAGGGGAAAGGCGGCAGGAGACAGACAGGGGAAAGGCGGCAAAAGACAGGCAGGGGTAAGGCGGCCAGAGACAGGCAGCCAGAGACAGACAGGAGACAGGCAGGGGAAAGGCGGTAGGGGAAGGCAGGGGAAAGGCGGTAGGAGACAGGCAGGGGAAAGGAGGCAGGAGACAGGCAAGGGAAAGGAGGCAGGATACAGACAGGGGAAAAGAGGCAGGAGACAGGCAGGGGAATGGCAGCCGGAGACAGACAGGGGAAAGGCGGCAGGAGACAGGCAGGGGAAAGGCGGCAGGAGACAGGCAGGGGAAATGCAGCCAGAGACAGGCAGGGGAAAGGCAGCTGGAGACAGACAGGGAAAGGCGGCTGGAGACAGACAGGGGAAAGGCGGCAGGAGACAGGCAGGGGAAAGGCGGCAGGACACAGGCAGGGGAGCAGCCGCATGGAGTAACATGAGATGGGGCTCGGACGGGGTCAGCAGCAACAGCCACGAGTGGGGTACAGTGCCAGCTGCCTGCAGGCTATAACCCGGCCCTCCCATACCAGAGGCTCCTGACATGCTACACCCGCAGCCCCCTGCCTCCTACCCACACCCTCTGCAGCCTAGGAAGGATGAGCTGCTGGGAGCCCCCTGAGGCGGATGAGCGAGGAAGCCCCCTGTAGGAGTAAGTGCCGCTCTCTCTGTGCCTGCTTCTAGATGCTGCCCTCCCCTACTTGCTGCATGGGTGCAGATGTTGGCAGCGCACACAGCATGAAAACACAAGGTTTGTTGGCGCTGGGCAGGTCTGTGATGGTATACACCTTAGGATTAGCAGCCACCTGGAGAGGGGTAGCCGGCCTCCTCAAACAGAGACAAATGTGGGGAATACCAGGTAAGCGCTCTATCCAAATGATGCAACCAAGAAAATAAAAACAATATAAACCATAATATAGACCAAAACATATACTAATGGGTGTTACGCTGAGGTGTATGATATCTCAGGTATAAATGATAATGAGTATAAATAAATGTATCAGTCTCTTCTGATACTGGCATTATATAATACAACCCGGTGTCTCTACAGCAGATGGCCGTCGTTATATGTGTGGCGCCCTCCTAGCGGGCATTTCACATGTTACACCATTATAGTGACGTGACTGCTGGGAGGACGGAAATGAGGGGGCTGTCACACTGCCAGTGGTGTAGTAATGCTCTGCAGCTGTCACACTGCCAGTGGTGTAGTAATGCTCTGCAGCTGTCACACTGCCTGTGGTGTAGTAATGCTCTGCAGCTGTCATAATAATAATAATAACAACAGGACACCACAGGTTGCTCACCCTGTATAATAATAACATGAAACCACAGACTGCTACCCCTGTATAATAATAATAATAATAATAATAATAATAATAACAGGGCACCACAGGCTGCTCCCCCTGTATAATAATAATAACAGGGCACCACAGGCTGCTCCCCCTGTATAATAATAATAACAGGACACCACAGGCTGCTCCCCCTGTATAGTAAGACGCCATTACCTGATCTCCACGGACACTGGGAGGCTGCAGCTGTCGGTGAAAACTCACTTCCTGCATGTGGAACGCACAGTCCGGAAGTAAGGTGGAACGCACAGGCCGGAATAAAGAGTGATTGGCACAAACTGATTCCTAGTGACTGGTGCCTCCCCTCCTACACCCGCCCTCTGTAATGACTATTAACATACATGTCCTCAGTGCAGGAGGCCGGCGGCCATTTTCTTGCAGATCAGTCCGGCAGCAGCAATAGGTTCCCTGGCCGTGTAGTGACGTCAGGAGCGGCGGCCATTTTCCCCTGGTCTGAGCTCCGCCTTCCTTCTATCATTCCCACAAGGCAGCAGCAGGAGCAGAGAGCAGCCATTGCTGTGTCTGGCAGCAGGTAATGATATTATTATTATTATTCTATAGGCTGAGCAGCTCTGGTGTCAGGTTCTGTACTACAGGGGGAGCAGCCTCTGGTGCCTTGTTATAGTGCAGCTGGAGCAGCCTCTGGTGCTGCATTATCCCTGTACAGGTGGCTGACACTCTAGTGTACTATTACTGTAATACAGAGGTGGTGCAGACCCCGCCGTTACCGTAATACAGGTGGCGCAGACCCCGCCGTTACCGTAATACAGGTGGCGCAGACCCCGCCGTTACCGTAATACAGGAGGAGCAGACCCCGCCGTTACCGTGATACAGGAGGCGCAGACCCCGCCGTTACCGTAATACAGGTGGCGCAGACCCTGCCGTTACCGTAATACAGGCGGTGCAGACCCCGTCGTTACCGTAACATAGGTGGCGCAGACCCCGCCGTTACCATAATACATGTGGCGCAAGACCCCACCGTTACCGTAATACAGGTGGAGCAGACCCCGTCGTTACCGTAATACAGGTGGAGCAGACCCGTCGTTACCGTAATACAGGTGGCGCAGACCCCGTCGTTACCGTAATACAGGTGGCGCAGACCCTGCCGTTACCGTAATACAGGCGGAGCAGACCCCGTCGTTACCGTAACATAGGTGGCGCAGACCCCGCCGTTACCATAATACAGGTGGCGCAAGACCCCACCGTTACCGTAATACAGGTGGAGCAGACCCCGTCGTTACCGTAATACAGGTGGAGCAGACCCGTCGTTACCGTAACATAGGTGGCGCAGACCCAGCCGTAACCGTAATACAGGTGGCGCAGACCCAGCCGTAACCGTAATACAGGTGGCGCAGACCCCGCCGTTACCGTAATAGAGGTGGCACAGACTCCGCCGTCACCGTAATAGAGGTGGCGCAAGACCCCGCTGTTACCGTAATACAGGTAGCGCAGACCCAGCCGTAACGTAATACAGGTGGCGCAGACCCCGCTGTTACCATAATACAGGTGGCACAGACCCCGCTGTTACCGTAATACAGGTGGCGCAGATCCCGCCGTTACTGTAATACAGATGGCACAGACTCCGCCGTTACCGTAATACAGGTGGCGCAGACCCCGCCGTTACCGTAATACAGGTGGAGCAGACCCCGTCGTTACCGTAACATAGGTGGCGCAGACCCCGCCGTTACCGTAATAGAGGTGGCGCAAGACCCCGCTGTTACCGTTATACAGGTGGCGCAAGACCCAGCCGTTACCGTAATACAGGTGGCGCAAGACCCAGCCGTTACCGTAATACAGGTGGCGCAAGACCCAGCCGTTACCGTAATACAGGTGGAGCAGACCCCGCCGTAACCGTAATACAGGTGGCGCAGTCCCCGCCATTACCGTAATACAGGTGGCGCAGTCCCCATTGTTACCGTGATACAGGTGGCGCAGACCCCGCCGTTACTGTTATTCTATAAACGGGACATTACAGGTGTTGTGTCCTCTGGCATTGTACTATACAGGTGGAGCGGCATATGTTGTATTAATATTCAGAGAAGCTGTATTAAAATACAGGGGAGTGGCATGTGTTGTCCTACTGTACAGGGGGAGCGACCTGGGGCATCCTCCTATACAGGGGTAGTGGATTATGACATCCTACTATACAGGGGGAGCAGCCTGTGTTGCCCTTTTATACAGGGGAAGTGGCCTGTGGTGTCTTGTTACTATTATTATATAGGGCGAGCGACATGTATTGTCTTTCTATACAGAATGAGTGGCCTGTGTTGTCATATTACAGGGGTAGCATCCTGTACTGTCATAGTATACAGGGGGAGTGGCCTGTGTTGACATAATATACAAGTGGAGGGACCTGTGGTGTCTTGTTACTATTATTATATAGGGTGAGCGGAATGTATTTTCTTTCTATACAGAAGGCGTGGCCTGTGTTGTCATAATATACAGGGGCAGCGGCCTGTGTTGTCATAATATACAGGGGTAGCATCCTGTACTGTCGTAGTATACAGGGGGAGTGGCCTGTGTTGACATAATATACAAGTGGAGGGACCTGTGGTGTCTTGTTACTATTATTATATAGGGTGAGCGGAATGTATCTTCTTTCTATACAGAAGGCGTGGCCTGTGTTGTCATAATATACAGGGGCAGCGGCCTGTGTTGTCATAATATACAGGGGTAACTTCCTCTGCTATCATAGTATACAGGGGGAGCGGCATGTGTTGTCATAATGTACAGGGGTAGCTTTCTGTGCTGTCATAGTATACAGGGGGAGCGGCCTGTGTTGTATTTATTATTTATTAGCAGTTTCTTATATAGCGCAGCATATTCTGTTGAGCTTTACAATTAGAACAGCAGTAATAGAACAAAACTGGGTAAAAACAGACAGACATAGAGGTAGGAAGGCCCTGCTCGCAAACTTACAATCTATGAGAAAATAGGCATTGATACACGAGGATAGATGCTACCTGTTGCATAATGGTCCACTAGATTGCTAGGTTCTTAATGGGTTGTATGATATGATCACCCAGCAATGAGATGAGGTATAGATTGAGAACAGCAGAGGACCCCAGACTGAGCCTTGCGGTACTCCAACTGATAGAGGTAGAGAAGAAGAGGTAGAATCAGAGAAGTGACCACTGAAAGAGGGATTAGATAGGTAGGATGAGAACCAGGAGAGGGCTGTGTCCTGAAGACCTAGAGATTATAGTGTTTGAGAAGAGAGTGGTCAACAGTGTCATAAGCAGCAGAGAGATCTAGAAGAATGAGTAGTGTGTAGTGGGCTTTAGATCTAGCAGATCTTTGGTCAGTACAGTGTCTGTGAAGTGTTGGGCATGAAAGCCTGACTGAAGTGGGTCCAATAAGTTGTGGGAGTTAAGAATGTGTGTAAGGCGAGTGTAGGCAAGTCTCTCAAGTAGCTTGGAGGGATATGGTAGCTGAGAAATGGACAGTAGTTAGAGAGTGTGTTTGGGTCAGAGGTGTGTTTGTTTAGACTGGGAATAATCACTGCATGCTTATACAGAGAAGGAAAGATACCAGTAGAGAGAGAGATTACAGATTTTAGTTAAGGTTGGGATAAGCACAGGAGACAAAGTTTTACTGACATGTAAGGGTATAGGATCAAGAGGAGAGGTAGTGGAGTAGGAGGATGGAAAGACTGATGATACTTCATCTTCACTTGTGGGATCAAATGAAGAGAAAGTGCCAGAGGGTTCAGGTAGGGAATTGAGCAGGTCACTGGCTGAGGAAGAGCATACCATTTCATCTCGGATTTTATCAATGTTATCCTTGAAGTAGGAGGCAGGTTCTTGTGCACTGATACACAAAACACTATTATTTGCAGCGCCTGCATCAATTACATAAAATCAGAAAAAATCTTTAAAAAAAAATTCATTGGTGGGGACAATGCTTGGTATACGTTCACCAATATATAGGAGTTGTGTATTGCTCCTATTAGGAATAACTAGACAAAAGAAATATGATAGGGGCGCTCATATATCAAAACACTGTACCCAACAAGATAACAGCCATGAAGTCCCAATAGTTATTAAAATGACTTTATTATAAATAACAAATACTTTTGTATCTGTATATATTGCTATTAAATATTAACTATTCTTGTACAATTGTTGTCAGATTGTGTTTGGTCTGTGTCCCCGGAGGGGGCGCTAGTGGGTCAGTGGAGGTAGGAGGAAAGAGACGAGGAGGTTGTAACACGTTCTTGCGCATGAGCGCAATGGTATTTATTCAGCAGAAAGTATAACAGAAATGCAGCAGAAACAATAGCAGATGAAAAGTCAATACTTGAAATGATAACAAAAGTCTATGGCAATGGGTGATGGATGAATTGAGAAATCATATCCAGAATATAAACAACGGAATGAAAGTCAATGGAATGATTCTGGTGTGGGAACCAGAGCAGGGTTTAAAACGGAGAACTAAGGCAGATGAAAGTTATTGCAAACCTGAGCATTAGCAGGAGACCAACTCACAGTGCAGGTGATGAGGCACTGGCAGCAGCAAGCTGTGTCACAGGTGGAGGGAATGATCACACCTGGAGTTTAGTCTTCAACCGCAGGCTGAAGCACACAAGGTGGTGATGAGTGTGAAGCCCAATGCTGGTTGCTGGTATTGCTGAGCCTTGAAGTTCCACGGGAGTAGAGCAGAATCACCAAGAGTATAAGTTCTAGCAGGAACTCAGGAGAGACAGGAGCTGATCCTTTCATGCAGGTTGTCAGAATGACACAAAGTCCAGGATGCCTGTGAGGTGGAACTGTAGCCTCCTATATACCCCATGGTGTGCAGGGATTGGATGGAGGAATGGAAAGTGGGTGCGGCCACGCACCGGATTGGCCGCAGCATACAGAGTGTTTGGAGACTGTCATGGCGGCGCCCACGCCGCGGCCTAGCGGGGACGCGGCGTGCACACGCCCGCTGGCTCAGGAGTACCCCCAGGATCCAGATGATGCCCCATGGCAGGGGCATAGGCGACAGGCGACCGCAGGGAGCCAGGACGGAGTCCGCAGCGGCGGACGGATGCCAGCCTGGTAAGACGATTCCTGACATTACCCCCTCCTTTAGGGGTGGACACCGAACACCCACGTGGTTTGGAGGGATGAGCACTGTGGAAAACACGGATCAACCTAGGAGCATGGACATCAGATGAATTCACCCAGCTTCTCTCCTCAGGGCCATAACCGAACCAATCGACCAGGTACTGGAGACGTCCATACCGGCAACGAGAGTCCAGAATCTTGCTGATCTCAAATTCCACGCCCCGCTGAGTTCGAACCTTGGGACCTGCTGGAAGAGTATTCTGGAAGCGGTTTAGGACTAGAGGTCTGAGGAGAGAGATGTGAAAGGCATTAGGAATACGAAGTGTAGGTGGTAACTTTAACTTGTAAGCCACTGGGTTGATGACACTCTCAATAGGGTAAGGACCAATGAAGCGTGGTGCGAACTTCATGGATGGAACCCTGAGACGAAGGTTGCGGGTTGATAACCAAACCCTGTCCCCCGGTTTCAAATGGGGAACCGCACGTCTCTTACGGTCGGCATAGACCTTGTAACGACTGGAGGCTTTTTTGAGAGAAATGTGGATTCTTTTCCAAATGGAGGAAAACTGGGTCAGAGCAGTAGTGGCAGCAGGAACATCTATGTGAGGAAGTTCTTGAAACTCAGGTACTCGGGGATGTTGCCCGTAGACTGCAAAGAAGGGTGTCGTGTCTGTAGCAGTGTGGTAACGAAAGTTATGGGCAAACTCGGCCCATGGGAGCAGATTAAACCAATCATCCTGGGAGGATGTCACATATAGCCGTAGGAAAGTCTCTAGTTCCTGATTGACTCTCTCTGTCTGCCCATTCGTCTGAGGATGGTATGAAGACGAGAATTTCAATTTTATCTGCATGGCAGAACAGAGGGCCCTCCAAAACCTAGCAACAAACTGTACCCCCCGATCAGATATTATTTCGGAGGGTAACCCGTGTAAACGGAAGATCTCCTGTAGGAAGATCTGGGCTAGTTTCGGGGCAGAAGGGAGACCTTGGAGAGGAACGAAATGAGCCATCTTGGAAAATCTGTCCACTACAACCCAAATAGTGTTATGTCCCTGAGAAGGTGGAAGATCAGTGATAAAGTCCATTGATAGATGAGACCAAGGACGACTAGGGACTGATAAGGGTTGCAACTGACCTGCTGGAGACTGACGAGGAGTCTTGTGCTGCACACATTTTGGACAGGATGCCACGAAATCCTGGATGTCCACTTTCATCTTTGGCCACCAATATGACGCAGAAAGGAACTTGAATGTCTTCAGGACACCAGGATGACCAGTAAACTTGGATTGGTGGGCCCAAGCTAGCAACTTGGGACGGAGTTCTGGGGAAACAAAAGTCTTACCCGGAGGTGGAGCTGGAGAGACTTGAGAGGTAGCGAAAACCACGGGACTCAGGATGGAATGTGGCACAGAGTCAGATGTTCCCTCTTCTGATTCCATGGACCGGGATAATGCGTCAGCTTTCACATTCTGTGAACCTGGGCGGAAATGAAGCCTGAAATTAAAACGTGAGAAAAACATAGCCCACCTGGACTGGCGGGGGTTAAGGCACTGAGCTGCTTTTAGGTATAGCAGGTTCTTATGATCCGTGAAGATGTTAAACGGATGTTTGGCCCCTTCTAGGAGATATCTCCACTCCTCGAGAGCCAATTTGATTGCCAATAACTCTTGATCTCCCACGGAGTAGTTAGCTTCTGCAGGTAGAAATTTGCGAGAGTAGAATCCACAAGGGTGGACTTTCCCATCAGATCCCTTCTGGGAGAGAACAGCTCCAACCCCAACATTAGAGGCATCTACCTCCAACTCGAACGGCCTGTTGACATCTGGCTGTGACAGCACTGGAGCAGACATAAAGGCTAGCTTGATCTTCCGGAAGGCTGCCAAGGCTTCTTCTGACCAGTTGGAATGATCTGCCCCTTTCCGAGTCAGGTTGGTAATAGGAGCGATGAGAGTGGAGAATCCTCGAATAAATTTCCTATAATAGTTGGCAAAACCCAGGAATCGCTGGATAGACTTGAGGGAGTTTGGAATGGACCAATTGGCAATGGCTTCCAATTTTGCCGGGTCCATCTGAAGATCCGATCCGGAAATTATATACCCCAGGAAGGGTATAGAGGGAACTTCGAAGGTGCATTTGGATAACTTCCCATAGAGACGGTTCTCACGAAGACGTCGGAGAACTTCACAGACTTGTAGGCGATGAGATGGAAGGTCTTGAGAAAAGATAAGAATATCATCCAAGTAAACAACGAGGTACTTATACAGGACATCACGGAAAATCTCGTTCACGAAGTGTTGGAATACCGCTGGAGCATTACTCAACCCAAATGGCATTACCAGGTATTCATAATGGCCATCTCGAGTGTTGAAGGCTGTCTTCCACTCGTCACCACTCCGGATTCTGATGAGGTTATAGGCACCGCGGAGATCTAACTTGGTGAAGATGCGAGCCCCCTTAACTCTATCAAACAGTTCGGTAATGAGTGGTAAAGGATAGCTATTCTTGACAGTAATGTCGTTGAGACCCCGATAGTCAATGCATGGACGCAGTCCTCCATCCTTCTTCTTGACAAAGAAGAAACCTGCGCCAGCGGGTGATGATGACGGACGGATGAATCCTTTCTGAAGATTCTCTTTAATGTAGTTACTCATCGCCTCTGTTTCAGGAACAGACAAAGGATAGGTGCGCCCCCTGGGTGGCTTCTTGCCAGGAAGGAGATCAATGGGACAATCCCATTCCCTATGGGGCGGCAGGATATCAGCAGCCTTTTCGCAGAAGACGTCTGCGAAGTCTTGATAGACTGCTGGGAGACTTGGCTGTGACTTCACTTCGGTGGACTTAAGAGGACACACTTGGGCTAAGCAGGAATGATGACAGTGTGAACCCCATGAGGTAAGCTGCAACGTTGTCCAGTCGAACTGTGGGTTATGTAGCTGGAGCCAAGGCATGCCCAAGACAATCTCCTGGGTGGCTTGAGGAATGACCAGGAACTTGATAATTTCCGAATGGAGAAATCCAACTCCCAGAACCACTGGGGTAGTTTGATGTGAAATGTTCCCTTTGGTGATTCTACTACCATCCACAGCAGTAATGTAAACAGGACAAGAAAGTTCACAGGTAGACAGGCAGAATTTGTTTACCGCAGCTTGGGTGATAAAATTTCCTGCAGCACCGCAGTCCACTAATGCTGACGCAGACTGGAGCCCAGCAGAAGTTTCTAGCGTCACTGGAAGAATGAAATCCTGTTGAGAAGGAGCTTGACAGAATGATCCCAACTTGACTCCTTCCATACAAGTCAGGACCTGGCGTTTCCCGAACGCATTGTGCAGGAGTTAATTTGATGACCCGCAGCAGCACAGTATAGGCAGAGCCTCTCTCGTATTCTTCTTGCCCGTTCCTCAGGGGTTAGGCGGGACCTATTTACCTGCATAGGCTCGTCAGAAGAAGAAGGAGGCTGAAACTGTACAGGAGGTATGAACCTTACTCTGCGAGACTCACTCCGAGCGCGTTCATTATTGCGTTCGCGGATGCGAGAGTCCAGCTTTATACATAGGGAGATCAAGTCAGACAGTTGAGCAGGAATGTCACGGGTTGCCAGTTCATCCTTGATCCGATCCGAAAGTCCGTGCCAGAAAGTTGCTACCAGAGCTTGGTTGTTCCATTGGACCTCTGCAGCCAACGTCTGGAACTGGATGACATATTGTCCCATGCTTCGGTTACCTTGACGAATCTGGATCAGGTCTGCCGAAGCTGATGTTGCACGACCGGGCTCGTCAAAGATCCGTCTAAAGGTTGACACGAAGTCAGAGTAGTTACTGATCAGGGGATCAGCACGTTCCCACAGGGGAGACACCCAATTCAGAGCAGATCCAGAGAGTAAGGAAATGATGTAGGCAACCTTGGACCTTGGTGTAGGAAAGTTATGTGGCAATAACTCAAACTGTATTTCGCACTGGTTTAGGAACCCGCGACATGATTTAGGACTGCCATCATATTTGCTCGGCACGGGCAGGTGCAGACGTGACCCTGGAGCTGATGCAGCCGACACAGAAGAACTTACAGCACTGGCAGGTGCTGGGGTGACAGTGGGTGAGAGTACACTTGGCAGGGACTGCTGCAGTGTATCCAATCGGGAGGACATCCCTTGTAGAAAGTGAAGCATCTGCTGCTGCGCAACCTCTTGACCATCCAGACGGGAGACCAGATTTTGCAAGGCCTCTGACCCCACACTCCGTCCACCATCCGAGTCCATCGTTCCTGGACTTACTGTCAGATTGTGTTTGGTCTGTGTCCCCGGAGGGGGCGCTAGTGGGTCAGTGGAGGTAGGAGGAAAGAGACGAGGAGGTTGTAACACGTTCTTGCGCATGAGCGCAATGGTATTTATTCAGCAGAAAGTATAACAGAAATGCAGCAGAAACAATAGCAGATGAAAAGTCAATACTTGAAATGATAACAAAAGTCTATGGCAATGGGTGATGGATGAATTGAGAAATCATATCCAGAATATAAACAACGGAATGAAAGTCAATGGAATGATTCTGGTGTGGGAACCAGAGCAGGGTTTAAAACGGAGAACTAAGGCAGATGAAAGTTATTGCAAACCTGAGCATTAGCAGGAGACCAACTCACAGTGCAGGTGATGAGGCACTGGCAGCAGCAAGCTGTGTCACAGGTGGAGGGAATGATCACACCTGGAGTTTAGTCTTCAACCGCAGGCTGAAGCACACAAGGTGGTGATGAGTGTGAAGCCCAATGCTGGTTGCTGGTATTGCTGAGCCTTGAAGTTCCACGGGAGTAGAGCAGAATCACCAAGAGTATAAGTTCTAGCAGGAACTCAGGAGAGACAGGAGCTGATCCTTTCATGCAGGTTGTCAGAATGACACAAAGTCCAGGATGCCTGTGAGGTGGAACTGTAGCCTCCTATATACCCCATGGTGTGCAGGGATTGGATGGAGGAATGGAAAGTGGGTGCGGCCACGCACCGGATTGGCCGCAGCATACAGAGTGTTTGGAGACTGTCATGGCGGCGCCCACGCCGCGGCCTAGCGGGGACGCGGCGTGCACACGCCCGCTGGCTCAGGAGTACCCCCAGGATCCAGATGATGCCCCATGGCAGGGGCATAGGCGACAGGCGACCGCAGGGAGCCAGGACGGAGTCCGCAGCGGCGGACGGATGCCAGCCTGGTAAGACGATTCCTGACAATTGTGTAGCAATTTGATAACACTTGTATAATTAATTAACAGTACTTACAGACTCATATTAAAAGCAGCTAGAAACCAAATACATATATTAATGTAATTGTTCTGTGGTAATATGACCAATATATCCAACCGGGCGTCCCCGGAAAGAAAATATTGGTTGTGGCTTAAAAACAACTGCTGGAAGATAAAAAAAAAACGTTTATATGCCAAGCCCAGGTGGGTGCCGGCGCGGAACTGATGAGAAGAGAACCGTCAAGTCCATTGGTGGAAAATCCGTTATGCGCTTGATGTATATTCTCCTCCAGGATTACATCACCTCTTCCACTATAGCTGGATTGTATGGGTAATGGTCCCAAGATGTTAACACTGTTGATAGAAGCGGCGTGTGGACCGTGTCCACAGCGGGGATGGTATTGCCGCTAAATAGTGAAGATCCCGTGGTGGATATATAAACCACAGTCAATTTTTCAGACTGGCGGCAGTTTGGATTCCCGTCTCTTATACGGGACTTGAGGTGACTCGTACCTTGTTTGTGCTGCCGGTACAGCTTTATCATTTGGCTGATTGGCCCTGGGATATGGGCCCTGTTGGTATTGTCGGCATGTGAACCACTGTTACGGCGAGATCGATAAGGCCGCTGTATAAGGTCGTATGGTGAAAGTCCCATGGTGGATGATATAAGCTGCAGGCAGGGGGATTAGCTTCCTGACTCCCATGCAGGGCTTGAGATGGATTGATCGGTAACATTCAAACAGGGCCGGTATATGGAGTAACCACCTGGACTGGTTTGTGCTGTTGTAGGCACTGATAGTAGCTAGTGGGGGAGGTGAGGGAGGGTAAAGAAGTGATGGTGGCATGAGAAGAGATGAGAGATTGGAAGTATGTTTGGCAGTGTCCAAGGCCTGATGATAGGAATGGTAGGTGGTCTTATATCTGAGGATTCTGAGATTTACGCCACTGACGTTCTAGTTTACGTGACAGTTTTTGTAGGTGTCTTGTTGATTTAGAGTTCCATGGTTGGCATCTAAGCCTATGTAGAGTGTGATGGGTAGCTGGAGCCACTTCATCAAGAGTGTGATGGGTAGCTGGAGCCTCGCTAGGGTCTTGTGCAGGTGGAATACAGCAGTGTCAGGTGTGGTAAATGTAAGGATTGGTGAGAGCAGTTGTTGCAGAGAAGTGGAAAGTTGTTGAAAATGTATATTGTTAGTATTTCTGCGGGTTAGAGGAGGCTTGCTAGGTTTTAGTGTCATAGAAGTTAGAGTAATAGAAGAGATTGTGAAGGTGATCAGGTTGTGATCAGAGAAAGGGAAAGGAGTGTTAATGAATTCAGAAACTGAGCAGAGTCTGGTGAACACAAGATCAAAGCAATGGCCCTTCTGATGAGTAGAGGAGTCAGACCATTTGGTCAGGCCAAGAGAGGAGGTTAGAGAGAGGAGTTTGGAGGCATGAACAGATTGTGGACTGTCAAGAGCTATATTGAAATCGCCCATAATGATGTTGTTCGAGTTGCCCAGGAGGGCGATAGATAGCTGCAACACGCAGAGAGAAGAGGTGAAAATCCTGATAGAGTGAACTTCAAATGATGTGAATGCGAGTGATGGAACCTGAGGTAGAACAGTGTATGTGAAAAATTGGAACAGTAAGATTCCAACCCCACCACCTTTACTATTACCAGGCCTGGGGGGGGGTGTGAAGTGGAAACCACCGTGTGACAGTGCTGTAGGGGAGGCCGTGTCTGATTGTGTGAGCCATGTTTCTGTTATAGCCAGCAGATTAAAGTTGTGAGATATGAAGAGGTTATGGATGGATGGTAATTTGTTACAAACAGAGTGTGCATTCCATAAGCCACATTTTAGTGACTTGGAGGGGGATGGGAGACACGTGATATTTATGAGGTTAGATGGAGTTCTATGTTGTTTTGAGATAGCTGTGTGTGAGAGGGACAGGTGGTTGGGGCCTGGATTTGGTGATATGGCACCAGCTAATAAAAGCAGAAGAGTGAGATAAATATTGGTGGATGTTTGCGAGTGTTTATTCTGGTGGCCAATTGTGGTTGTCAAAGTACTTGCAGAGAAGTAAGTATAAAGCTCATGAGTGGTTAGAAGAGGGGAGTGGAGAATAGAAGCTGTAATGTGCACAGAGGGGTGAGTTTTAGGGTGAGTGTAGAATGTGTTACATTTGGTGAGAATTCCATGAATTGAAATAAGAAACAGTAGTTTGATGAACATGCTGTGGTCGTTTGTGAGATCATTTTGGGTTAAGTGGTGTAGGAATAAGTTGTTTAAGTAAGTTACCTTTCCTTGATGGTGCTCAATGTTTGTGTTAACTGTTTATTTAACTGTTCAGATAACACACTTCTTACTTCCACGCTTATTACATTCCACGCAAGCTACACCCAGAAAGCTGACCCCTTGACATTATACAGTAACACCAGGGGATGTGTCTGGGGGATGACTGGAGAGGTGACTGCTGGGAATGGGACATTATACAGTAACACCAGGGGACGTGTCTGGGTGATGACTGGAGAGGTGACTGCTGGGAATGGGGCATTATACAGTAACACCGGGGAATGTGTCTGGGTGATGACTGGAGAGGTGACTGCTGGGAATGGGGCATTATACAGTAACACCGGGGAATGTGTCTGGGTGATGACTGGAGAGGTGACTGCTGGGAATGGGGCATTATACAGTAACACCGGGGATGTGTCTGGGTGATGACTGGAGAGGTGACTGCTTGGAATGGGACATTATACAGTATCACTAGGGGACGTGTCTGGGTGATGACTGGAGAGGTGACTTCTGGGAATGGGGCATTATACAGTAACACCAGGGGTTGTGTCTGGGTGATGACTGAAGAGGTGACTGCTGGGAATGGGACATTATACAGTAACACCAGGGAATGCGTCTGGGTGATGACTGGAGAGGTGACTGCTGGGAATGGGACATTATACAGTAACACCAGAGTATGCGTCTGGGTGATGACTGGAGAGGTGACTGCTGGGAATTGGGCATTATACAGTAACACCAGGGGATGTATCTGGGTAATGACTGGAGAGGTGACTTCTGGGAATGGGGCATTATACAGTAACACCAGGGGATGTGTCAGGGTGATGACTGGAGAGGTGACTGCTGGGAATGGGACATTATACAGTAACACCAGGGGATGTGTCTGGGTGATGACTGGAGAGGTGACTGCTGGGAATGGGACATTATACAGTAACACCAGGGGACGTGTCTGGGTGATAACTGGAGAGGTGACTGCTGGGAATGGGACATTATACAGTAACACCAGGGGATGTGTCTGGGTGATGACTGGAGAGGTGACTGCTGGGAATGGGGCATTATACAGTAACACCAGGGGATGTGTCTGGGTGATGACTGGAGAGGTGACTGCTGGGAATGGGGCATTATACAGTAACACCAGGGGGGGTGTCTGGGTGATGACTGGAGAGGTGACTGCTGGAAATGGGACATTATACAGTAACACCAGGGGACGTGTCTGGGTGATGACTGGAGAGGTGAATGCTGGGAATGGGGCATTATACAGTAACACCAGGGGATGTGTCTGGGTGATGACTGGAGAGGTGACTGCTGGGAATGGGACATTATACAGTAACACCAGGGGATGTGTCTGGGTGATGACTGGATAGGTGACTGCTGGGAATGGGACATTATACAGTAACACCAGGGGACATGTCTGGGTGATGACTGGAGAGGTGACTGCTGGGAATGGGACATTATACAGTAACACCATGGGATGTGTTTGGGTTATGACTGGAGAGGTGACTGCTGGGAATGGGACATTATACAGTAACACCAGGGGATGTGTCTGGGTGATGACTGGAGAGGTGACTGCTGGGAATGGGACATTATACAGTAACACCAGGGGATGTGTCTGGGTGATGACTGGAGAGGTGACTGCTGGGAATGGGACATTATACAGTAACACCGGGGGATGTGTCTGGGTGATGACTGGAGAGGTGACTGCTGGGAATGGGACATTATACAGTAACACCAGGGGATGTGTCTGGGTGATGACTGGAGAGGTGACTGCTGGGAATGGGACATTATACAGTAACACTAAGGTATGTGTCTGGGTGATGACTGGAGAGGTGACTGCTGGGAATGGGACATTATACAGTAACACCAGGGGATGTGTCTGGGTGATGACTGGAGAGGTGACTGCTGGGAATGGGACATTATACAGTAACACCAGGGGATGTGTCTGGGTGATGACTGGAGAGGTGACTGCTGGGAATGGGACATTATACAGTAACACCAGGGGATGTGTCTGGGTGATGGCTGTATCACTGTGTGTGTCAGGTTCCTATAAGGTGTCAGGATGTCACTGTCTATGTCTCCATGCAGGAGGAGGAGTATACAGAGGAATACAGGGGTCTGTACAAGGACGTAATGATGGAGAATCACCGGCCCCTCACATCACTGGGTAAGAGGAGACTGTCATGTATTGTACAGGGGAGAGCTGGTATGGGGTCCCTATATACACACATCATCTGATAATCACATATATACACTGTACTCAGTCACTGTGTGTCTCCTACAGATGGGCCCAGTAACAGAGATACCCCAGAGAGATGTCCCCGTCCTCTGTATTCCCAGGATTGTACAGAGGAGTATCACAGGATCCCACAGGAGGATCAGGTAGGTGGGATTTAGGGTCTCCCCAATATACCAAAATGACTGTCACTATATGATCTGTAGAGGAGCTGTGTGTATTATACACTGATATTATACTGTTTCATTCTTAGTTTAAGCTAACACTATGCAAATAACATTGTATTATTTTCTCATACGTCCAAGAGGATGCTGGGGTCACATCAAGAACCTTGGGGTATAGACGGGATCCACAGGAAACATGGGTACTTTAAGACTTTCAAAGGTGTGTGAACTGGCTCCTCCCTATATGCCCCTCCTCCAGACTCCAGTTTAGAATCTGTGCCCAGGCAGACTGGATGCACACTGAGGAGCTCTACTGAGTTTCTCTGAAAATACTTTATGTTAGGTTTATTATTTTCAGGGAGCACTGCTGGCAGCAGTCTCCCTGCTTTGTGGGACTGAGGGGAGAGAAGTCAGATCTACTTCTGAGAGTTTCAAGGCTCTGCTTCTTTGGCTACAGGACACCATTAGCTCCTGAGGGTCTGATCGCTAGGTACGCCTAGATGATCGTTCCCAGAGCCCGCCGTCACCCCCCTTGCAGAGCCAGAAGTCAGAAGACAGGCGAGTAGAAGACGATCAGAAGACTTCAGTGACGGCTTTGAGGTAGCGCACAGCGGCCACGCTGCGCGCCATGCTCCCACACTCAGAGGCACTGCAAGCTGCAGGGCGCGGGGGGGGCAGCAATTTAACCACAAAATAACTGACTGGCAGGAGCGGACATAGTGCCAGGGCACTGTCCGGACCCCCACCAGTATAAAAAAGTTTAAAAAAGAGCGGGTCTGAAGCGCGCCATTATGGTGGAGGGGCTTAGCCCTCACAGCACACAGCCCGGCTCCATTTTCTGTACACAGGCTGCAGAGACGCTGGTCCATCCTCACACTGCTGTACAAGTAACAGGGTGCAAAATGGGGAGGGGGGGGGGGCACAGTGATTTTGATGCAATGTATGTAATTTATAAAAGCGCTGCAGGTCTGTGACATTTTCTGTAGTATTTTCAGACCGGGTTTGGGCGCTGGGGTGTGAATTGGCAATATCTCCCTCTGTGGCTCTCTGACAGGCTTTACTGTGGGTCTGTCCCCTATATGCCCGGTGTGTCTGTGGGTGGTGGGTGCACGTGTGTCGGTATGTCTGAGGCGGAGTGCTCTTCCCAGGAGGAGACTATGTCAGGGACACAAACGGCTGTGGGAGTGACCCTATCGGCGCCGCCGACACCTGATTGGGTGAATGTTTTGAGTGCTTTAAATGATAAATAAAAGATTGGATAAATCTGAGTCCCAGAACCAGGCTTGGAAGAAATCCGTAGAGGATGTGTTGTTTCAAATCCAGACCCCCTCGGGGTCACAAAAACGTTCATTTGCCCAGCTGACAGACAGGGATACCGACACGGACACTGATTCAAGTGTCGACTATAGTGATGCCAGATTAGAACCAAAACTGGCAAAGAGCATTCAGTACATGATTGTGGCAATAAAAGACGTGTTACATATCACTGAGGACCCTGCTGTTCCTGATACTAGGGTCTGTATGTATAAAGGAAAGAAACCTGTGGTAACGTTTCCTCCCTCTCATGAACTGAACACGCTTTGTGAAAAGGTTTGGAAAAGTCCTGACAGAAAGTTTCAGATTCGCAAAAGGATTGTAATGGCGTATCCGTTTCCCTCTGGGGATAGGGAAAAATGGGAGTCACCCCCCATTGTGGACAAAGCTCTGTCACGGCTGTCCAAAAAGGTGGCTCTCCCGTCCCCTGACACGGCAGCCCTAAAGGATCCTGCGGAACGTAGGCAGGAAAATCCATTGAAATCCATTTATGTCACCACGGGTACGCTACTCAGACCAGCCATTGCATCTGCGTGGGTGAGCAGTGCTATCGAAAAATGGGCAGATAACCTGTCGTCTGAATTGGATACCCTAGATAGGAATAGCATTCTTTTGACACTAGGTCATATCAGGGACGCTGCAGTCTACCTAAAAGAAGCTGCGAGAGATATTGGCCTCTTGGGATCACGAGCCAATGCCATGGCAGTCTCCGCTAGGAGAGCATTGTGGATTCATCAATGGAATGCTGATGCTGACTCTAAGAAAGCTATGGAGTCTCCACCGTATAATGGTGGTGTGTTGTTTGGTGACGGCTTCGCTGATTTGGTATCTACGGCTACCGCGGGTAAATCATAATTTTTACCTTATGTGCCTGCACCACAAAAGAAAGCACACCACTATCAGATGCAGTCCTTTCGGCCCAATAAATACAGAAAAGGCAAACGATCACCGGCCGTGGCCGGTTCCCAGGAGCAGAAGTCCTCCCCGGCTTCTGCCAAGTCCACCACATGACGCTGGGACTCCTCTGCGGAAGTCTGCACCAGTGGAAGCATGTCTCAGGCTCTTCAGTCAGTTCTGGGCTCATGGGTTTTGGAAATAGTGTCCTAAGGGTACAAACTGGAGTTTCAAGACGTCCCCCCTCACCGATTTTTCAAATCAGCCTTACCAGCTTCTCTTCTAGACAGGGAGGTGGTATGCGCCGCAATACAAAAATTGTGTCACAATCAAGTCATAGTCAGGGTTCCTCCGTCGCAACAGAGAGAAGGCTTTTATTCGAGCCTGTTCGTGGTCCCTAAGCCAGATGGCTCAGTCAGATCAATCCTGAACCTCAAATCCCTCAATTTCTACCTAAAAAAATTAAAATTCAAGATGGAATCTCTCCGGCCAGTGATCTCCAGTCTGGAGGAAGGGGATTTTATTGTGTTGGTAGACCTAAAGGATGCCTACTTGCATGTTCCCATTTATTTCCCACATCAGGCTTACCTGAGGTTCGCAGTTCAGGATTGTCATTACCAATTTCAGACGTTGTCATTTGGTCTGTCCATGGCTCCGAGGGTTTTCACCAAAGTAATGGCCGAAATGATGGTTCTCCTACGCAAACAAGGAGTCACGATTATCCCGTACTTGGACGATCTCCTGATAAAGGCGAGATCCAGGGACCAATTGATGCAGAACATTATTCTCTCCCTGACAATTCTGCAGCAACATGGTTGGCTCCTAAACGTGCCAAAATCACAGTTGGTTCCGACGAGACGGCTGTCGTTTTTGGGAATGATTCTGGACACAGAATTACAGAGAGTCTTTCTTCCAGTGGAAAAGGCTCTGGAACTTCAATGTCTGGTCAAACAATTGCTGAAACCAGCAAGAGTATTGATGCACTCGGTTGCTGGGAAAGATGGTGGCAACCTACGAGGCCATTCAGTTTGGCAGATTCCATGCCAGAGTGTTACAGTGGGACCTGTTGGACAAGTGGTCCGGGTCCCATCTGCACATGCACTGAAGGATAACCCTGTCTTCCAAGACCAGAATCTCACTCCTGTGGTGGCTGCACAGCTCTCACCCCCTAGAGGTACGCAGGTTCGGGATCCAGGACTGGATCTTAGTGACCACGGATGCGAGTCTCCGAGGCTGGGGAGCAGTCACGCAGGGGGAAAGCTTCCAGGGAAGATGGTCAAGCCAGGAAATGTGTCTACACATAAACGTTCTGGAGTTAAGGGCGATTCACAATGGCCTTCTGCAAGCGAACACCTTCGTAATCGACCCGTCTTGATTCAGTCGGACAACATAACAGCAGTAGCGTACATAAACCACCAGGACGGAACAAAGTGCAGAGCGGCAATAGCAGAGGCCACAAAAGTGCTCCGTTGGGCGGAAAGGCATACAAGCGCTCTGTCAGTGATCTTCATTCCAGGAGTGGACAACTGGGAAGCAGACTTCCTCAGCAGACACAGTCTCCATCCAGGAGAGTGGGGTCTTCATCAAGAGGTCTTTGCAGAAGTGACAAGTCTTTAAGGGAATTCCTCAAATAGACATGATGGCGTCTCGCCTCAACAAGAAACTTCAGAGATATTGTTCCAGGTCAAGAGACCCTCAAGCAATAGCAGTGGATGCCCTAGTGACACCGTGGGTGTTTTTAGTTGGTGTACGTGTTTCTTCCGCTTCCACTCATTCCAAAAGTGATAAAGAGCATAAGAAGAACAAAGGTTCGAGCGATCCTCATTGTTCCAGACTGGCCAAGAAGGGTTTGGTATCCGGATCTTCTGGAATTACTCGTAGGAGATCCCTGGCCTCTTCCTCTGGGGGAGGATCAGTTACAGCAGGTGCGTGTTCCAAGACTTACCGCGACTTCGTTTGACAGCTTGGAGGTTGAACGCCGGATCCTAGCCCGGAAGGGTATTCCCGAGGAACTTATCCCCACTCTTATTCAGGCCAGGAAGGGAGTAACGTCTAAACATTACCACCGTATTTGGAGAAAATACGTGTCTTGGTGTGACTCCAGGAAGGTTCCTACGGAAGACTTTCAGCTAGTACGTTTTCTCCATTTTCTACAAGTCGGTATGGATGCGGGCCTTAAGTGGGCTCAATTAAAGTTCAAATTTCAGCCTTAACGGTTTTCTTCCAAAAACAATTGGCCTCTCTTCCAGAAGTTCAGACCTTCGTGAAAGGAGTGTTGCACATCCAACCTCCCTTTGTGCCCCCTGTGGCACCGTGGGATCTTAACGTGGTGGTCTTACTTGGAAACTGGTCATGCTGTTGGCCTTGGCATCCGCAAGGTGGGTGTCTGAATTGGCGGCCTTGTCTCACAAGACCCCTTATTTGATCTTTCATGAAGATAGAGCAGCATTGAGGACTCGTCAGCAGTTTCTGCCGAAAGTGGTTTCGACGTTACACTTGAACCAACCTATTTTGGTGCCAGTGGCTACTGACGCTTTGCTGGAATCAAAGTTTCTCGATGTAGTAAGAGCTTTGAAAATGTATGTCGCCAGAATGGCTCAGTTTAGGAAAACAGAGGCTCTGTTTGTCCTGTATGCTCACAATAAAATTGGGGCTCCTGCTTCCAAGCAGACTATTGCGCGCTGGATCTGTCCTACGATTCAGCAGGCTCATTCTATGGTTGGATTGCCGTTACCGAAATCGGTAAAGGCCCATTCTACCAGAAAGGTGGGCTCGTCCTGGGCGGCTGCCCGGGGGGTCTCGGCATTGCAACTTTGCTGAGCAGCTACTAGGTCGGGTTCAAACACCTTTGCGAAGTTCTACAAGTTTGATACCCTGGCTAATGAGGACCTCATGTTTGGTCATTCGGTGCTGCAGAGTCATCCTCACTCTCCCGCCCGTTCTAGTGCTTTGGTATAACCCCATGGTTCTTGATGTGACCCCAGCATCCTCTATGACGTATGAGAAAATAGGATTTTAATACCTACCGGTAAATCCTTTTCTCTTAGTCCGTAGAGGATGCTGGGCGCCCGTCCCAGTGCGTACTGTATCTGCAGTTTTTAGTTGTGGTTACACACATGTTGTGTTACGTTTATAGTCGGTCTGTTGCTGATGATGTTCATGCCGTTGACTTGCGTTGTGTTAAATGCCATGTTGCACGGCGTGCTTGAGGTGTGAGCTGGTATGTATCTCACCTTAGTTTAACTATAAATCCTTTTCCTCTAAATGTCCGTCTCCCTGGGCACAGTTCCTATAACTTGAGTCTGGAGGAGGGGCATAGAGGGAGGAGCCAGTTCACACCCCTTTGAAAGTCTTAAAGTGCCCATGTCTCCTGTGGATCCCATCTATACCCCATGGTTCTTGATGTGACCCCAGCATCATCTACGGACTAAGAGAAAAGGATTTACCGGTAGGTATTAAAATCCTATTTTTTGGGTAATTTAGGAAGAACGTCTGTCTGATATTAAGGTAGAAGATACAGAGGGAGAAGAAGAGACGTATGTGACTGATATGAAGGCAGAAGATACAGAGGGAGAAGAAGAGACGTATGTGACTGATATAAAGGCAGAAGATATAGAGGGAGAAGAAGAGACGTATGTGACTGATATAAAGGCAGAAGATATAGAGGGAGAAGAAGAGACGTATGTGACTGATATAATGGCAGAAGATATAGAGGGAGAAGAAGAGACGTATGTGAGGGGTGATCAGCAGTGTAAGGAGGAGGAGATCCCTACAGATATCAGCACATGTGAGTAATAAACACTTATTACAGAAGTCACATATTCTCCTTGCTCAGTCACTACAGCAATCTCTTATCCTACACCCTCCTCCGCCATCAGCCCTGTTCTCAGTTGGGTGTTTCTAACACAAGGCTATCCATGACAAACATCACATGTAGAGAGTTATTACACACAACACTATAATGTTATGAAAAGTAACAAGCAGAAGTTTATTATTAGTGATTATATATAAATGTGTATATAAGTGTGTATATAATATAATTAGTATTGTTTTTTGTGGAGTGCCTAATTTATGTGCATTTTGTTAGATGATGCAGGTATGAAATATTTCCTGCTATACAATAGACCTGAGCTCACCAAATACAATTCGTATAAGATTCAGAAATAAAATGAAACTTGAATCTAGAACTTCAAGTAAAACAGATTAAAAGCTTATCACAAGTACATATCTGTATAATCATAAGACAAGCATTTTGCACTTGTTGTCACCCTTGCATGGGCGGGCTTGTTCTTATCCACTCCAATTCACTCTAAATCACCCAACGCGTTTCGTCAATAGTGACTTCTTCAGGGGTGTTTTCTGTTAAAGGCTTTATCCTCAAATATCAGTTGTGTAGACCTGAAATAATTGTGTAACCTTCAGACAGTAATTGTGGACTTGTTCATGATGAACACATTCCTAATTACTTGTGAATAATAGTTCCTGCTCTGTGCAGTTCTGAGGTTATGACTTTAGGGAATGTAATGGCCAGATCCAATATTGCTCCATCTAAGGTCTCCCAGTAGCCTTACTACATACATAAATGTGTCTTGCACTCACTATATTAACTAACAATAATAAACAGTGGAGTTTTAGTTCATGTATTGCTCAGTGCATTTAAGCCTGCAGCTCCCGACAAGGGACCCCACTATACTGCAGGTCCTACTCTATTGCCCAAAATAATTACCATAAAAACAGCTATAGCATTAGTGTTAACCTTTAGGTATGCGCTCAGCGGTGGAACAGTGACCGAAGGCTTGGATTGGTTTTAAGAGCACCAGTGTGACGTGCCACCACATCTCTCGTGGCCCTCCAATTCACCAGATCTGGGACTGTGGGACTGTTTGGCTGGGTCCGGCATTGTACTGTTGGTGCAGTTCCTGATGCGTTTGGAATGATTGGTGGTTGCTAGGTGCCCTAAATGCCTGTGGTCCCGATTTGTCATGATCTACTTTCGCCCACTGTTCCGCCGCTGAGATTCTTGGTGTCCATGCTTCTTCCACTGTAGATGGATACTACTCACTGTCTACAAGGCGTCACCAACAAACAAATGCCGGTCTCGGCCAAAACCAATGTCTCCCTTTTGCCAATCGCATCACGTGCAAGACCCATGGTTCCATCTGAAAAAGAAACAATATCTCAACAAATTTGCATTGTATCAATACCTCAGACATTCACAATGATCATCCAGTAGTTTTAGTGTCACCATCTACACGCATGTGCACGTACCGTGTCGTTGTACTTATATATATTTTGGTAAAGCGGCACTCCTCAAGAAGACCTGAAGTTGATATTAAAGAATCAATAGCCGGTGCCCTCCAAACCAGGCTGCATCAGTTGGTGCAGCGTAATGTAGAATCCATACAAGGCGGCACTCAGAATAAATAGACCAGGCAGGTTTAGTGTACCAACGTTTCAATGCTCTATTCGCGGCATTTTCATCAGGGTGCAGAACAAAAGAGACATACAACCACTCACCTAATATACCCGGTGGAACCGTCCATGTCGCCATCCGTCGCACTCCAGCGCATCAAAGTGACTTCATCTGACAAATGCTACGTCCGGAGACACGGAGAGAACCTCGTCCACGTGATCTATAGTAACCAATGGGGACAAAAGTATAAAGTAACCTGCCAACAAAACCGTGTAACACCGATCAAATTCTATCCTCTTAGATATATATCTATTTCTCTGACAGGGTCTACTGGTTGGGGGTAATTCCAAGTTGATCGCAGCAGGACATTTTTTAGCAGTTGGGCAAAACCATGTGCACTGCAGGGGGGGCAGATATAACATGTGTAGAGAGAGTTAGATTTGGGTGTGGTGTGTTCAATCTGCAATATAATTTGCAGTGTAAAAATAAAGCAGCCAGTATTTACCCTGCACATAAATAAAATAACCCACCCAAATCTAACTCTCTCTGCACATGTTATATCTGCATCCCCTGCAGTGCACATGGTTTTGCCCAATTGCTATCAAAAATCCTGCTGCGAACAACTTGGAATTACCCCCGTTATCCACAAGATAACATTGGGATATGATGAAGTGACAGCGGATTTGCAACAAATGGTCAAAGCTTTCGGCCTCCCAGCATGCAACGGGCCTGTCCATATATCCCCGCCTCCTGGCTCAGGCAAATCAGTTTTTTATTTGGTGCGGCAGGAGCCGAATTATGGCCCTCATTCCGAGTTGTTCGCTTTACTAGCTGCTTTTAGCAGCTTTGCACACGCTAAGCCGCCGCCTACTGGGAGTGAATCTTAGCATAGTAAAATTGCGAACAAAAGATTTGCAGAATTGCGAATAGAAACTTCTTAGCAGTTTCTGAGTAGCTCGAGACTTACTCTGCCACTGCGATCAGTTCAGTCAGTTTCGTTCCTGGTTTGACGTCACAAACACTCCCAGCGTTCACCAAGACACTGCCCCCGTTCCTTCAGACACTCCCGCGTTTTTCGCACACACCCATAAAACGGCCAGTTTCCGCCCAGAAACACCCACTTCCTGTCAATCACATTACTATCACCAGAACAAAGAAAAAAAACCTTGTAATGCCGTGAGTAAAATACCTAACTGCATAGCAAATTTACTTGGCGCAGTCGCACTGCGGACATTGCGCATGCGCATTAGCGACTAATCGCTTTGTTGCGGAAAAAAAAATAACGAGCGAACAACTCGGAATGACCACCCATGGTCAGAGGGCTGCTGTTTTTTTGCAGCCATCAGTTTTCTTATTTTATTTTAGTATTACTATTTTTTTTGAGTGATTTTTCTAAAAAGCATCTTATACGCACCTTAGAGTCGCTCCAACAACTCCCTGCCGGGTCGCGATAATGCTTACCCACGTGTATAGTGAGGCAGGCAGAGGTTCTGGTGAACCTTCATGGGCTACTTTGCACAGACATTATCCAATGTAGCTGAGCAGTTTATACCAGTGATAGGTTTCCCTATTAACCCTTACATGCAACATTCATTCTGAGGTTTATACACCTAGGCATCCTACTATAAATTACATATAAGAATAACCAGACAGCAATAATTCATCCGTAATTGGGTTCAACATATAATCTACAATCATTGCAATCCTTATTTTACATGCACTGTCCGAAATTCTTTGGAGGAATAACATTAAGAATATAAAGGGGAAAGCAGAGACGCCATAAAGTCAACACACCCCGTTATTTAGATAAGTATCAATCTTTTATTTCACCCTCAGCGCCAACCCTCTCTTTCCACTTTTTATCAATCTCAAAAAAGCAGCCTGAAAGATTGGTGGTAAGTAAATCACATAGACATGATACAACATCTTCACAGTCTACACATGTTTTAGATGAGGATTCATTGGAGGATGAGGACTCATTGCACTTCGGAAGGTCTCAGCTCAGTGGACATTCCTGATCTAATTAGTGCTATGTAAGACATTCTATCCTTAGAAGAGGCAGCAGAGCCTGTTTTAAAAACTAAGACAACTGTGTTTAAAACATCCCAAAACAGCTGATGGAAATTTTGGTTTACGCTCAGTAGTAAGTTAGAATTCCAAGAAATGGGAATTCCAATTATCCTCGTCCAGCTGGGGACTGTTTAAAAAAAAAAAAAAAAGGCAGGTGGCTCACAAAGTAGATTCGCAGGTCTTAGATTGGTGCGAAAATCTGCATTACTTTTGTTTTCAGCATCAGTAAATGATGCCACGGATAGGAGAGTTGATGGTTTTCTAAAGACCATTTTTTCTTTTGTCTTGTACAATCGTTAGACCAGCCATGGCTTGGGCTGATGCATCGAAGGAGGATATATTAGTGGCATCTAGAGAGTAAAGATCTCACATTGCACATATCAAACAGGCAGCGATAAGTGGACCTGGATATGGGTACAATGGCCTCTCAGACAGCAGCGGGTTGGCTATGTACATGGTAAGCTGACTCAGAATCCAGGAAGATTCTGGGGTCTTATCTTTGCTTACTGGAGATATTTTTTTGGTAAGGAATTAACAGTATATTGGAGTCAGAATCAGACTCTAAGAAAGTGTCCTTTCACACAAAATTTCAAACCTAGTTTCCAGCTTTCCGGTCCTTTCCGAATCAAGGAAAAGGAAAGGGTAAAGGCAAACAGTCCCAATCCAACAGGTCTGGAAAAACTAAAAGGTATTGGGCTACCAGACCGGTTTTCAAATCTGAAGATAAGCCATCAGCCTGATGGTGCAGGCCTCCTCCTGGGGGGACCCAGGGTGGGAGGCTGACTTCTTCAGTTTGCATAGATCTGGCAGCAGTCTACTACAACCAAGAGGTCATCAGTATAAATCAGGCAGTGTGCCACTTCAGACCGAAGACCATTTTGGTAAAAAAAAAATGCTATTTCTGTAGATGCCATGAAAGTATTGGCATATGCTGGGGCCACTTAGGACCCCATGGCACAGCCTGGCACTTGTAAATAGTACCCATTATCATAGAAAAGAACATTTCGGGTCTGAAGTGGCACTTTATTTGAGATTTATTGATGACCTCTCGATTGTTAGGACAGCAGAAGAGTTAATGTGGATACTAGACACACACAATGAATGAGGGAGTGTAGTGCAAGTAACGTATGTGCTGCAGAGTAATGGGCAGAGATGTTGTCCTACCGCTTATGTGCTGCGCCTGCTGTGAATCAAGTGCTGCTTCCTCAGCTGGGTCGGCTTCTACTAGGGGCCCACTGCATAATCCAGGAAAGGCATATACCGACGCACCAGCGCCGCACATCACACGCAAGAGCCACACATCGTCATGCGCCATCTTTGATTACTTTTGCACATATGCACTATGGGTGAGACACTTTTGTTTGTTTTTTCATATTTTTGCTCTGCCGGCCAGCGTGTTACACACTTAATTTGTGTAGTAATATTGTTGCTTGGGGCCCCTTGGCACTTTGATGCCCAGTACAGGGGTCACCTTTGTACCCTCGCTGGGCCTTCATATGAATATTGGGAATGGTTTCTGCAAGCTTGGAGACAGCAGTGTTTTCCCTCTTCATCCTCCATGTCAGCCATTGCAATGGGTAACTTCCTTGTATGGAGTATTTACAAAGGGAACTCTCTTCATGCTCCTTACATCCCTGCCGCTCTAGTCCATATACTGATGGTTCCATCATCCATCAGAAGCAGGAGACATATGGTAATAATATAACCCTCCAAGCACTGGGACTAATGCTGAGAACTCAGTCCTTTTACTATAAATCACTTTTCCAAGGAGCGTAGTCTGCATCAGCAGGCCCGTGTCCAGAAACCTGGCAGTGGTAGGCAACGGTGGAGGACATCCGTCTGCAGTTACCAACAGCACAGAAGTTGTCTGCAGGGGGTATCTGCAGATCTTCTTATGCTATCCCCTCAACAGCCCCTACCCCATCCATTAGGCCTTAAATCACTGTTGCCCCCTCAGTGGATTATTGCTGGATGTCACCTGGGGGATCCTCCATCTTCCCCAGATCGCTCACCTCTCCCAGTCTGACCGGCTGAGGGCCTGGCTGAATGCTATTCTTAGTCTTGCTGGCATCTCCTTCATGACCCAAGGTGCATTATCCCTTTCTCTCCTCTGTGCTATGCTGGCTAGACTTGAGTCTTCTACATCACAGAGAAGACTGGGCTGCAAGTGTCTCCTAACATCCACTGTATCAGCATTTGCTTGGATGTCTCCTAGTGCTGACATAGTTACAGTCCACAAAGCTTTTATGGGGCTTACAGTAGCGCAACATATCCCCATCTAGTTCCTGCTCTGATCTTGGGTTATCAGCCTCTGATACACGTGTCCTTTCTAATCCACAAGGTACAGACCAGCTCTCAGATTTCAGCTCCTCACTCTCTAAATTGCTAAGTGGGAACAATAATTCATAATTGTCTTGTCAGCTGAATATGCTGCTCAGCCTAGGGCATGATGCCACCCTCGACTGGTGGTCAGGAAGTAGGACAATAATACCCCATCCATGGTTATCTCCTCTTGGACACAGTCCTCATAGATCCCCTGCCAGCTGGTTAATAGGTGTCCATCTTCCATATCGGCAAATGGGATGATGTAGTTGTGCATTACCCCCTGCTTGCCACCAAATGTGAAGGTTCTAGGTCTATGTATGTGCCAAACTGGCACCCTGCTTCCTTCTCCAAGTCCTACAGATCACACAGGACACACAATAGCAGAGATACAAATGATACCTCTATATTACACACACTGGATATACATGTAACATCAGTAAATACAATCTATATACACTACATACGGATTGGCCAGCAGTATTAACCACACTCTGAGAACCTTACCAGGTCCAAACCACTCTGGCCTGAGGAGTCCCCTGGGCAGGAACCAAGACTCCACAATTCCAGTATCTCAGGTTTCAGGAAGTGATCAGAGCTAACATATAAAGTCCTCGGTTTGCCGTTATAAAACCTCTGCTTTTACCTGATGGGTGACACCCTTGAGGCCTAGCTTTGGGTGATATGAATGAAGGGACTGGCTACAGAACAGTCTGTTTTCCCCACTTACCCCTGCGGATTTTGGTGCCTGGCTGTCTGACAAAGACAAGGTTAGAATAAAGCTCACTCCATCACATTGACAGGGGTTTTGCATCTCGGGGCAATAAAACTGGTCGCTATTAACCCCTTGCAGTCATTTGTGATGTCAGAGCCTCTTCAGCTGTTCATGGCCTCCAGTGAGAGAGGGGGCAGTGTGCGGTGTCGGCCTTGGGACTTCCTGTAGGTCACACAGCAACACTGCCAAAGAGACACAGGATAGCTTACCTGGCTGGGCAGTCACCATGGTGACCAAGACATTACACCCTATAATACAATAATCAATATCTTCATGTATAAACAGGTCATACACATTCTGTAAGGAACAAATCCGGCTTAGAGTCCTCATTCCCTGATAGGCACACCCATATAACAAGAGGGACAATTTCCCACACCGAATACCTATAGGTAATGACAGGCCTTGATGTCGCCAACTGTTTTCTGCCCATGCATGTGCAATGCATCATGGGAGGTATCTAGATCCAGGGGACCATGCCGTAGATAGGACCCAAAATGGCTGTGTAGTTCCCAGTTTCTAAAATCGTAATGGGAACTGTGTGTGACATCTGGATACCTTTTTAAGGTTAATTGGATAGGGAGTTTTTGCGATGAACTGAATCCCCCCCCCATAAAGTGTTTATACATACAGTGTGATGTTACATTGAGATTACCGCTGGAGGAAACTCTGCCACAATATTATTGAATGTGTAATTTATCCCATCCTCGTATGGGTGTAATATATAAATATATTCTTACTGAGCAGGATTACCAGCACTTAATCAATTATCATCCAATATAATATACATGCCGATTGTGTAACAACAAATACACTTGTTTCTTTATTACTTTATTCACCTTTTTTTTTTTTAAATATTAAATTTTTATTAAGTTTTCACACGGCGTACATAAATATGTATACGTGAAATTGGTATAAACAATCTGGTTGGGGGTAAAGGGACATACATACATATACCAAAACTAATAAAGACATTAAAGACATTGGGGGGGGGGGGGGGGGAATACAAATCAGGGGTATCATAGTGCAACAATGAAGATACAGTACAGTGTAAAGCAAAAGGTCTACTTCTCTTTAACCCGTTAATGTCTGGAATGGACTGGGGGAGCGAAGCACGGAGAGGTCTAAAGTAGCGATCGAAGCCCATGGGGAACCTAACTGGTCCGAACCCTCCTTGTAGAGGGACCATTTAAACCATTTCTTGCTCATAGCGGTATTTCCTGAGAGATACTTGTTTTGTGCAGTTTCAAAAACATAATGTTGATGGACTTTGTTTTCTATCATAGAAATAGTGGGGACATTTGCTGTTTTCCATTTGGAAGCGATGGCGACTTTGGAGGCTATAAGGATATGGCCTAATATGTATCTATCTCCGCTGGGCATTTCCTTACCATAGTAATGGAAGAGCGCCAAGAGAGGTTCGGGCACAAGTACCACTCCCAGTACGTGGGAAATAAGTAGAAACACTTCCCTCCATAGCGCCCGAATTATTGGGCACAGCCAAAATATATGTAGGATATCTCCCACCATCCCGCAGTTCCTCCAGCACTTAGCAGAAACATCTGGCCATATTGTGTGCATGCGATCTGGCGTTAGATACACCCTATGGACCAATCTGTAATACATATCACAATGATTTACACATTTAGAAATTCTAAAACAGGATTTAAAGATATCTCTCCACACCTCTTCAGTGAAGGTTGCAGGGAGATCCCTTTCCCATTTGGCTTGTGCAGGGAAAACTCCATGATGGCCCTCTGTCACAAGATATTGGTACCATCGTGAAATGCCTCCTCTGTTGCCGCTGGGTGTAAGAAGTGACATCAATAGTTTAGGGAAATCAGTATGTGGAACTCTATTTGGCACACAACTTTGAAGCCAATGTCGCAGTTGTAAATATTTATGAAAGTCCTGTTTGGGAATCTGAAACTTTTCTTGGAGCAGGGAGAAGGAGACTAGGGTGCCGTCCTGGAGGACGTCCTTAAGGGTATTGAGACCTAGGTCCTGCCAATGGTATAATTGCATGTCTGGTATCAGTAGGGCTATAGTGTGGAGGGACAACTGAGGGGAGGGTATATCGCCAGGTGTGAGAGATCTAATTACTTCTTTCCATGCCATTAGGGTTGTGTGTACTGCTGGACATTCAGCAACTTTAGTTGGAACTAAGTTAGTGGGCAGCCACAACAGATTTGATAATGTGAAGGGGGATATCGCGTCTCGCTCCAGGGACACCCATGGTTTAGACTTGCTCTGAGTGAACCAGTCCTTAGCCTGTGTAAGTAAACAAGCGGTATGGTATCTCTCTAGATCTGGATACGCAACACCCCCATTCCATTTATGTGCCGTCAATGTTGATTTCGCTATTCTCGGTTTCGAGCCTCCCCATATATATTTAGTCAAAAGCCGATTGAATCTGTTACAAACATCTTTGGGGAAAGCTCTTGGGATGGTGCGAAACAGGTACATCAACTTTGGCAAAAGAACCATCTTTGCCGCCGCCACCCGTCCGACCCAGGAGACCTCCTGCATCATCCAGTCTTTAATCATCAATTCAAATGTACGACAAAGGGGGTCATAGTTGCATCCTATTAGGTCTCGCCCCCTAGATATATGAACACCCAGATATTTAAGTGACCTAAGTTGCCACGCATACTTATAATCATTCTTTAGACGACTAAGAGTGCTGTCGGGAATGTTCAAAGGGAGGGCCTCGGTCTTGGTGGTGTTTAGCTTGTAGTAGGAGACCGCTGCATATGAGTCTAATATAGAATGTAGATGGGATAGGGACGCCTCAGGTTCTCTAAGACACACCAGAATATCATCCGCAAAGAGACAAATTTTATGTGGTTCCCCCCCCACTTCTGGTCCTATAATTGAATCTGACATTCTAATTTGTTCCGCTAGGGGTTCAACTGCTAATATAAAAATCAGGGGTGATAGTGGGCAACCCTGCCGGGTCCCATTAGTAATATTAAATATGGAGGAGTTGTACCCATTGGTGAAAACCGAAGCCGAGGGAGAGGAGTACAAAGCCAATATAGAGTCAAGTATTCTACCTTCAAATCCATAATGACCCAGGGTAATCTTTAGGTATTCCCAGTGGATCCTATCGAATGCTTTTTCTGCATCCAGAGAAAGAAGCAGGAGAGGTTCGTTCCGGGCCTGGCAGCGGTCTATTAAGTTAATAACTCTACGAGTGTTATCCGACGCCTGTCTGCCCATCACAAAACCCACCTGGTCTGAATTAATCAGACCTGGCAAGAGAGGGGCAATCCTATTTGCCACCATCTTAGCGAACAATTTAAGGTCAGTGTTCAGCAATGCTATAGGGCGATAGTTCTGAACCACTGTGGGGGATTTTCCTGGTTTAGGGATGGTGACTATTCTGGCCTCCAACATTTCTCTCGGGAAGCATTTGGAACCAGATGCTTCATTATATACTGATAGTAAAAGTGGGGCCAGGGTTAATTTGTATGTTTTGTAAAAGTTGGAGGGATACCCATCTGGGCCCGGGGCCTTATTTATTGGGCAGGAATCTATAGCTTCTATGACTTCTTCCATTAACCATGGGGCGCTAAGGGATTCACGGGTCTGGGCGTCTACAGTGGGGAGCGCTATCTTGTCCAAGAAACCTTTGATGTCTGCTATCGTGGGTTGGGGGGTGTCAAGGTCATTTTTAAGATTGTACAGTTGCGCGTAGTATTCAGCAAACGCGTTTGCTATCTCGATCGGGTCAGTTACTTTGACTCCCGAAGATGTGTGAACAGCATGTATGCGTTCCTTGGCTCTGCGTCCTCTCAATTTGCGCGCCAATAACTTTCCTGCTCTATTACCAAGCCTATAATAGTTTTGGTTTAGCCGCTGCAGGTTGCGATGTACTTCGGTTAAGGCAAAGGCGTTTACCTTGTCTCGAGCAGTAAGGAGTTGCTTATAAAGAGATTTATTGTCGGGGTCTATTTTATGTGCCGCTTCCAGTCGCGCAGCCTCTTTGTCGGCTGATTCGTGTCTCCTCTTGTATTCGCGCTTAATTCTAGCTGCGCTTTGAATTGCAGAGCCTCTAATCACGGCCTTCAAGGCACACCAATGGGTAAAAACAGATGTGTCTCCGGGGCAATTAGTGGTCAAATATAGGTCCAGAGATTGCTGAATAGCCTGATGAGCCTCAGGGTGGGCCAACAAGTGCTGGCCCATTCTCCAGGGGCCGGGGGGAACCACCCTCTTACTAATATCCCAAACAACAATGATCGGAGAGTGGTCAGACCAAGACATGGGTAGTATATCTATTTTGTTAATAGTCGCTAATGTCCATCTATCTGCTAATGCTAGATCTATACGAGAGTATGAACTATGGACATGGGAATAGAAGGTGTAATCTCGTTCTCGTGGGTGTTTAGCCCTCCAGACATCATACAGTTCGTACTCAGCCAGTAGTTGGCTAAATTTGCCTGAGGGGTCCTGAAGCGGGCTGCTACGGAGGGCCCGGGTCGGACGGGAGCGGTCAACGACAGGGTCTAGTACCATATTGAAGTCCCCTAGAATTAAAAGGGCTCCCTTCATTCGTTCTTTGAGAATTCTACAGAAGGATCTAAGGAATGGGATTTGTTTGGTGTTAGGCACATAACAGGAGACCAAAGTAGTCTCTACATTATCCAATTTACCTATTAAGATTAAATATCTCCCGTCTGGGTCTTCATATTTATCGGACATGACAAACGCGCAGTGTTGTGCTATAAGGATAGCCACCCCCGCTTTCTTGGTGGGCCCATTTGCCATGTAACAGAGGGGGAAACGCGTGTTAGTAAATGTGGGGGGGTTTTGGTTCTGGAAGTGTGTCTCCTGCACCGCCACTACATGTGCTTTAAGTTTATAAAAACAATTTAGGGCAACTCTTCGTTTATGAGGGGAGTTAAGCCCTTTAGCATTGATAGAAACTATGTTAACCATAGTCCTTTACAAAAGGAGCTAAACGTTCCGATGACCAATTTCCGTGCTTAAGCTGATATACCTGATAGGGGAAGGGGAGCATTTCCAGGGGAGGGAGGGCAGACAGACAAAAAACTAAAAAAACAAAACTGAGTTGATCTCCCTTGAGATCATAACCAGTCGCCATAATAAGGCGGCTGTGTAGGCTAAGGGGGGGGTTAGTGGCGTAGCGCCTACCCGCTGCCATATTTTATACTGCATTCTATACTGAACGTATAAACGAAACATGAACAGAATCATAATCATCCCTGCAATATTAAAGCTTATAAGGACTTATGACTGTAAATAGAACATGAGGAACAAACATTACAACATTACTCAACAGAGACTTTCCAGTCTGTATACACGGCTCACAGACCGGCACCGTCGCCAGAATCATCGACAGGATCTCTCCAGCAACTCATCTTATCTCTCGATCTCAAATACTCATAGCTGGAGAGTCACTAGTGTCATTACTTTACCAAAATGGCCTCTGCCGACGATGTCCGACTCCGAGCCTGTCACCTCACTTCACCGCGGACCAGTCCTGCTGAAGTCCACGGGGTGAGGAGTCCGCTGAGGATTCCGCAATGTTCCAAGATTTGAGCAACTTTGCTCCTTCATCCGCTGTAGATATAGAGACAGTGGAGCCATCTCGATGGATCAGTAGCTTGGTGGGGAAGCCCCATCTGTACGGGATATCTGCTTTCCTGAGAGCTGCCGTAATGGGGTGAAAGGAGCGCCTTTTATAAAGAGTAGCTGCTGATAAGTCCCCGAAAAGCTGAAGTCCCTTAAGGGCTGAGGGGTTATCCGACGTTGGTCTTGATGCCTTCAGTAATGCCTCCTTTACGTGGAAGTAGTGCATTTTCATCAGGACATCTCTAGGCGCGTCTCCTGGGGCTGCTCTTGCCTTTGGATAGTCTGTGTATTCGGTCAATAATAAAATCTGCCGAAGGAGACTGAGGTAGTAGATCTTTGAATAGGGCCACAGCGTAATCGTGTAGACTGCTATGTGACACAGATTCGGGAACTCCCCGCAATTTAAGGTTGCTGCGTCGTGATCTGTCCTCCAACTCTGTGACTTTGTCTCGCAGGAGCTTCACCTCTGCTTCCAAGGCGTCATGGGAGTCTAGTAAGCCGTTATGGGACCCCACGACCTCTTCCATTTTATTTTCCAGATGATCAGTACGTCCCCCTAGGTCATCTATGGATTGTTGACACGCTGTTAAGGTGGTACGAAACTCCGCTGCCACGTCTTCTTTAAAGCGAGATAGAAGGAGTTTCATAGTGCCCACAGTCAGAGCATCTCCATCTTCAACTTTATCCAGGCTTGTAGCGGCCATGGAAGCAGGCGGAGGCATCTCCCGAGAGGGGGGAGTTTGCGGTACTGTTTCTGTAACAGAGGATACAGTGGGTTTAGGGCCCGTCACCTTAGGGGATGACTTGAAAAATAAAGGCTGCTGCTTGGGCTTAGATGGCTTGCCGCGTCTGGACGGCATGCTAAGGCCAGGGTAAGAAAGCTCGGCAGTTCTGATCCTGTAAGATATGTACAGTTGAGGCTCCGCTGTCTCTGGTATTATCAGGATGTCATGTAGATATTGGCAAGGGTAGGGGGTACTGCTCCCTTTACATTGGCATGAGCAAGGCTTGCGAGGCTATGTAACTAGCCATCCTCTTCTTTGTGCCTATGTATCGTTGGGGTGGACTCCTGTCCCGCACTCCCAGATATTTTAAGGGTCAAGGGGCAATTTGTATGGGATCAGGGAAAAGCCCAGTTCCGGCCGGACCTATAGTACCACCTTGCTGAGGAAAGGTTTTGGTGGCGCCAGGCGTAGGGCTAAGAGTGTGGCACTGTGCCGTGTTTCCCGAGCAATCTCTGCACAGCTCCCGGTTTTAATATGAGGGACCTGTGGGTCGTATGGCTCTGCTTCTCCCTTCTACTCCCTCCAATGGGCCACCCGCAGCCGTGGGTATATCCGCAGAGGAGTCGGGGACCCACAGGTTCTCCTCGTATCCACAGGTAGTTTCTGTGTGTGCTGATGAGGTGGGCGAGGGGGGGGGGCTGCGGCTATCGCTTTGTGTTTAATGAGGACCCGCACCTCTGAATGCGTCCCAGCGTCTCCAGAGCATGGATAGCTGAGAGCGTTTCTTTACTGTTGCTCTGGCCGTACACTTTCTGATGTGCAGGGGGGGGGGGGGGGGAGGGGGGGGAGGGAGGGGGCCCCGTCCGGAGCAATGCGCCGCTGGAAACTAGTGCCTCACACCGCGGAAGGGAGACGAACAGCCACTTCTATAGAGTGGACCTGTCTATCCGCTCACCTCCCGGGTCACGAGATGTCTCCTCCGGGTCTCCGCTGTCCTGCCTCCCGTTCCCCTGTCTCCAAGATGGCCGCCACTCGTGTCCCGTCGTGCGCTTCTCGGCTGTTCTCTGAGCCTGGGCTTCCTTTCGCCAACCAGCGGGAACCTCCGGTGAGTCCTCCGATGCACCCTTACAGAGGGTGAGATGGTAGCCGGTCCCTCGATCTTTCCGGACAGGCCGATCTCTTAGCTGGGGTGCAGTGTGGAAATTTAGGCCCCGGCTTCTGGGTGTTGAGTAGGCCGCAATCCGCGGGAGCCAGAAGACCGGCTCCCCGATTCCGCTGCTCGTACTCGCCACCTGCAGTAGCCTTCTAGATGTAGGATCCAGTAAATTTTGGTTCAAGTAGGTTAGGATACTGCTGTGGTATTCTGCTTTAACTCTCAGGTCCCTGAGAGCTCACTGAAATCGCAGCCTGCTCATACAGCCTCCAGGCCACGCCCCCACTTTATTCACCTTTTATACATTTACCTTTGTGTTTAGTATATCACTTGATAATGCTGATTTATTACCTTATAACTTTCACTATATGTAGGTAAGATACTCGGTACGCAATTGGCGTATGGGGTACCGTAAGGGTACGCACTTACGTAGCAGACGATCAGCCGTGATTAAGACGCACAAGCGGCACGCTCGCTCACAGCCTTACGCTTGGTATCGAACACGCTATAGGCGGCTGACTACTGTAATGCTACGCTACTAGCGTAGCGGACGCTGTGACCGCGAGGGGAACACGAGCGGCGCAGACGCTCACGGGATGACACTCAGTAAACCTTGTATGCAACACACTACGATTGAGTTTGTATTGTAAACCTTACTACTGAAATACTGCAGCGATATAACTCTGCTTAACCTTGTTAGTGTAAATGCTGTTTGAGCGATTGAGACGCTCTGAATACCCTCTGCAATGTAATAAACACACAATACCTTGCTAAGGCTCCAAAACCTTTACTAACAGGATTTAGTTATATAAAAAGGGAAAATACAGTTGACAGTTCATACACTACAGGCTGCTAACATCAATATCTAACAGAATAACTACACGTAAATATACAATAGCGGCACAATCGCAAACAATAACATACAATGAGAGAGAGAGAGATCGTGGCACAATTACAGTCTGAGATTAAGAATGGTCACAGAGAGTACTTACACACTGGGGAATGATTCGCTGCGCAGTCCTGGTTACCAGCTCTGGGTTAGTCAATGATGAAAACCGTTGTGGAGAGAAGACTGAGCTGGGCCAGGCTGGCTGATCTTATATACACTGCTTACAGTACACTACAAAGGGACCTATAATCTCATTGTTCATTGGACACAGGAATGTCTCCTCGCATTATAACAAAAAGTCATAGGTTGGTTTAAACAGGTGGGCTGTGACTATATCAAACTGCTCAGGTGGGAGGGAATCTCAGAATTCCCGTCGCATGGATAATGAACCACAAATATAGTAAATGTCCAGAAACTACTAATAGACATAACTATTCGCAGGAGCGATTAATCTTTACCTAACCAGCACCGGATTGTTCCTAATAAAATGTTCTTTAGTTAGGTACCAGGAACCACCGCTCCGACCCTATCTGACCCTTCGTATCATGTAAAGAGGAATTCCTCTTTCCAGGGACCAGCTACAATAAACAAACTTACAGTTATTATTAAGGGGAACATTATCTATAAAACATACTATTTGGATTTATTATTAACAATTGAGTCGCCCGCTAGACACACACAAACTCTACCTTAAATGCACATACCACGCGCCCGAGCGCACGGCCGTGGAGGCGCCGGCACGCAACTGCGAATATGCGCACGCGAGAAAATGTGTACGTGCAGCGGGCAAGCGCATGGGGTGAATATATGGCAACGTGTAGCATGATATTTTTCCGACTTCGACAGTCCACCCTTTGGCAGTCATCAATAACTGCCACTTCCTAAAACAGTTCAAAAAAGAAAAAATATATGTCATCACGTAAATACCTTTTTATGATTGGGTAAAGAGAGGAGAGGAGAAGGTGGGAAAAGGGTATGACCTAGTGAGATAGTAGAAGCATGTGTGTATGAATCCATGTTTGAGGGGTCATGTATCATCATGCCGTACGTGTTTTTAAATCAAGCTTCGAAATATTGCGAAGTATACATTTGAATCCTTCTTATCCCATATTAAGGGTCAGTGGATGGGCTGTCAAACTCTACCGAGCTCTTTTCGGCTTTTGGTTGCAACAAATGGGGGAGCACATTTAGTTGATGATACATGATTGGGGGGATATGTAAGTGCTGATATCTGTGTCTATATTCCCTATCGACTATGTGTGTCATTACCTGAAGGTTGCAGAAATGAAGATAAGAAGCAATTATTATAAATGCAGTCATAAACTATGTGAGTTTAGTATGCATTAGTTGATTGAGGTCTTGTCTTGTGTCTTGTCTTGATGTACATGTTGTCTGATGTCTCTCGATGCTTTTGCTATAAATGGCGACAAAAGCTTTTCCATTGTCCAGAAAATTACAGTCTCTAAAGTATTTGGGGCTATCGTAAAATTTAAAGTCACTAGGGATATTGGGGGTCTGTGGTATAGTCCATCAATGGTCTGTAGAAAAGAGGTTGTCAAATTCTTCTTCAAGCGGATGTCTTTGTACCTTGGAAGTAAACAAAGGAGAAACGGGTGAAAGCAATGGACCGTGGAATCACATTTTCATCACAGCATTGTCTCTATCGTTGGGTCATAAATCAAATTAGTTGTTTTTATTACAGTGTCTTCACTCCTCAGACTCATCACTCTGGTATTACCTTTACACTTCGTTAAAACCCGAATGCATCTAAATATCAGACCAATCAATATTACGGCACCCAGAATACACGAGAAATTTCCGTACATCCATAATAATACCTTGGGCCCATTCTCCTAAACCAGAGAACCAATTTCGTGGGTTCAACCATGACACCCAACTGGTCAGCTCGTTACCCACAGCAGCGAGAGTGAGATTGTGTTTCCTTCGGAACTCCCACTTTAATTGCAAAATGTCATCCATCTTTTGGTCTATGACCTCGGCCGGGTCCTCAGTGCTGTTTGTAATGTACGTGCAGCACTTTATTCCATATTGAGTTGCTAAGGTGACACAATACCCGCCTGTCACAGCTGTGAGATAATTGAGAATCATCCTATGCTGAACCAGTTCTGTTTTGTAGGCTTGTAACTCTCTCCCCGTATACCTGAACGTGTCGTCATACATTTCAGTGATATTGTCTAATAAATTTGCAAGCGCAGATATATACCTAAAGTTTATCACTCCCCTGGCGGTACGAGTGATATCCATCGCGAGGAGAAATTGAATCCCGGTGGATTCATGGATCAGATCAGAGGCATGATGCTCTGTCTTCTCTATCAGGTGCCTTTTAACGACGTGCTCGTAGTGAGTGTGAGTATAAGGAGCTTGGGCACCGCGGTGAATATCTTTCATTTTGGTATGGGATACAGTCATTACTTCAGGCAGTACTTTTCCAATGTAACACAATCCTTCTGAGTTTGGGGCAAGCCACTTATACGCCTTCTTCCCGCATATGAAATATGCATCATCGGGGAGAACATATGGGACGGAGTATGTCATAACCATGTTACAAATTTTCCATGTGAAATCTCCTAACCCTAATTCTCCTATCTGTTCAGTACACACATCTGGTTGTATGATATGTGCACAGTATCCTGGTGATACTTCTCCAACTCGCATGATCCTACTTCCTAGAGTGTACCTATACCGGAAATATTTTCCACTGTCGGCTATCTAGGGTATAAGCTCTGTGTCTATGGGCATTCGGTCGGCTCTATGTGAAAATGTCATGGTTTGATTACTCCATGACACTTCCCAATTTCCCGGCTTTCGGGGGTTGGAAATGTTAAAGCAAACTAAAGATCTATCCACATGATATTGGTGGAGCTTCAAACTAGGAGGGCTAGAGATATTAAACCTCTTGTCCACCGGCCTCCCACCGCTTAACTCAAGTACCTCACCTACAGTTAAAGGGAATGGTACTAGCCCTGATTTGCTATGACCTTGAGGTACTTGAGAGCATACCCAACAGTCTGTCTTATTTAACACTTTACCCACTAATGAGTGATAGTCACCCAATGGATGCCGGTCCATGTGGATATTAAAACTGGACTGACATTTCTTGATGCACCCATCCTCAACTATATTATCGCAATGCCTACAGATGCAGTTTTCTTCAGCTAACAATCCTTCACAATTTATTCTATTGTCAATGCTACCAGATCGTTTTCTGATACTCGCCTTTACTCTGTGATTATGTTGTTCTTGGAAATTTACGCCTCCATCCTGGTCATTAGAACCCATTCCAGATCCTTTCTCGACCTCCATGATACTCTCACCGAAACAGACTGCTCTGGTCAACATCATGGTCAACAGGAAAATCAGGATCACAGTCTCTTGAGGCAAGTCCATCTTAGAGGAGTAAAAGGAGAAAAATAAGAAGGGGGAAGGGAAATAGGAGGGAGGAGGGAACTGGAGAAAATAACAAATGGGGAAAAGAAATCTGGCTCGACAAACGCCTCCGGTCTTATTATTCTCAGCGCTCAGGTGTCGTCGCAATCTTCCCTGAACAGACACTCTAGTGATACAACCTCTACCGTTTGTTCTTTATCACGGGACCTCTCTGGGTCAGCAACCTTTTTACAATGAGACGAATGGACCCAAGTCTCCCTCTCGGCAACCTTCAATGCAGTTGTGCTGGTCAATAAGACTTCATATGGTCCTTCCCATCTGTCAATAAGGCAACCTGAGCGTAGAAAATTCCGTATCATTACATAATCCCCAGGTTCAATGTCATGACAATTACTGTCTGGCAAATCAGGAATCACCAATTTTAGATTATCATTCTGATTCCTCAATTGCTTACTCATCTTAACCAAGTACTTTACGGTTACTTCATTGTTGCATTTCAAATCATCCTGGGGGTTAATCATAACGTGGGGTTGTCGGCCAAACAGAATTTCAAAAGGAGACAGATGAAGAGGGGACCTGGGATTGGTTCTGATGCTGTATAATACGATTGGCAAAGCTTCAGGCCATAACAGTCCTGTTTCAGTCATTACCATGCTCAATTTATTTTTAATAGTGCTGTTTACTCTTTCCACCTTCGCACTCGCCTGGGGGCGGTACGGAGTGTGCAGCTTACTATTAATTCCCATCAACTTACACATTGTTTGAAAGACTTCACCTGTAAAATGGGTACCACTATCGCTATCAATGATTCTGGGGATACCATATCTACATACAAATTCCTGCACAATTTTCTTTGCAGTAAACACAGCGGTATTTGTGGCCGCGGGAAATGCTTTGACCCAATTTGAGAACACATCAATACAGACCAAAACATACTTTAAATTTCTACAAGGTGGCAATTGTATGAAATCAATTTGTATTACCTGAAAAGGGCCATCTGTCGGAGGGATATGGGATGGCTCTGTCGGTATTGCCTTTCCGATATTCTTCCTCAAGCAGGTGAGACATGTCATCGCTCTTTTACCCGCATGGGAAGAAAATCCTGGGGCGCATCAATAAGCTCTTACCAACTTACACATTCCTTCTTTGCCTAGATGAGTCAGCCCATGTGCCGCTTCCGCTAGACTTGGAAGGTATGCTCTGGGTGCCACTGGCTTACCCTGTCCATCTGTCCAGAGTCCTGAGGACTCCTGGCCATATCCTTTTGACCTCCAAACTGCCTTCTCCTGTGGTGAACACAAATTTTGCATTTCATGCAATTTCTGTGTGTTTACAGTATTGAATACCATCAGTTGTGTGGTGTCTGTCTGTCTGGGGGTACCAGCTGCTAACTTAGCAGCTTCGTCTGCTCGGCTGTTACCAAGTGATACTGGGTCCTGGCTATATGTGTGTGCTTTAGATTTGATAACAGCCACTCTGTCGGGTTCCTGTATCGCTGTTAGAAGCCTTTTGATGTGGGCTGCATGCGCTACGGGTGTGCCAGCTGCCGTCATGAAATTTCTGAGTCGCCATAGGGCCCCGATATCATGGACTACCCCGAATGCGTACCTAGAATCGGTGTAGATATTGGCTGACTTTCCCTTAGCCAATTCGCATGCTCTGGTTAGGGCGACCAGTTCAGCAACTTGTGCTGAGTGTGGTGGGCCTAAGGGTTCCACTTCTATGGTGCCTTGGTCATCTACGACTGCGTATCCAGTACACAAGTCTCCCGAGTCCGTCTGTCTGTGACAACTACCGTCCGTGTAGAACGTAAGTTCTACATCTTCCAGTGGATTGTCACTGATGTCAGGCCTTGCGGTAAAATTTTGGGCCAAATATTCCATACAATCATGCGTGTCTTCCTTTGTATTAAATCCTCCTTCCCCATCACTCTCATCCTCCACCCTTTGTGCCTGTCCAGGCACACCTGGGAGATATGTTGCAGGATTTAGTGCACTGCATCTCTTTATAGTAATGTTTACCTGGGCCATTAATGCTAATTCCCATCTTATAAACCGTGCTGATGAGACGTGTCTGGTTTGGGCAGAATTCAGCAAGGCTGACACTGCATGTGGTGTATGGATTGTGAGGTTGTGACCTAGCACTACATCTTCGCTTTTCGTAACTAGCAATGCGATTGCTGCAATGCTTCGCAAGCATGTGGGGAGGGATCGCGCTACCGTATCTAGCTGAGCGCTGTAGTATGCTACCGGCCTGCTGGCATCACCATGCTTCTGGGTTAAGACACCTGCTGCGCACCCAGCACTCTCTGTTCCGTACAGCTCAAAGGGTTTTCCATAGTCTGGCATACCTAATGCCTGTGCCTGCGTTAGGCACTGTTTACGTCTCTCAAATGCCATCTCGGATTCGTCTGTGTGCGAAATCCGATCAGGTTTGTTTGATGAGACCATCTCCTGCAAAGGTAAGGCTAGTATGGAAAACCTGGGATCCAGTTACGGCAATACCCACACATTCCTAAAAACGTTCTAATCTGTTGCTGGGTTTGTGGCAGGGTTATGTCACGAATTGCTTGAATTCTATCAGCGGTGAGGTGTCTTAGTCCTTGTGTCAGACAGTGTCCCAAGTACTTCACTCTGGTCTGGCATAATTGTAACTTGTCTTTGGAAACCTTGTGTCCTGTGTCTGAAAGATGAAACAGGAGTTGTTTCGTATCTCTCAGGGACGTTTCCAGTGAATCTGAACACAGCAGTAAATCATCCACATACTGTATCAATATTGATCCACTCTCTGGTTGGAAAGACTGTAAACAATCATGCAGGGCCTGTGAGAAAATACTTGGACTGTCTATGAAACCTTGTGGTAAGCGAGTCCAGGTGTATTGAACTCCTCTGTATGTAAATGAGAATAAGTATTGACTGTCAGGGTGCAGAGGTACCAAGAAGAAGGCGGAGCAGAGGTCTATCACAGTGAAATATTTGGCAGTGGGAGGGATTTGCATAAGGATAACAGCTGGATTTGGCACTACAGGGAATTGACTCTCAACTATTTTGTTGACCCTTCTTAGATACTGCACTAATCTGTAACCCCTCCCCCCACTCTTTTTAACAGGGAAGATGGGACTATTGGCCGTGCTGGACGTCCTTACCAGAATGCCCTGTTGTAGCAAGCGCTCTATTACAGGGTAAACTCCTAACTCCACCTCTGGCTTCAGAGGGTATTGTGGGATTTTTGGAGCTATCCTACCATCTTTTACTTGCACAACTACTGGGGCTACATTTGCCATTAATCCAGTGTCTTGTCCATCCTTGGTCCAAAGTGACTCCGGTATCTGGGAAGTCATTTCTTCTACCTTGGATGGAAACCTATTTACAATAACAGTGTGTGACATTAATCTTGTTGGGGAGTCTAGCATATCTTGCGCTTCCTGAGCGTGGTTTTCGGGTATGTCCAAGAACACACCTTCAGGAGTACAATATATGACGCACCCCATTTTGCACAGTAAATCTCTCCCTAGGAGAATAGTCGGAGCCGATGCAGCCAGCAGAAAAGAATGCTTGGTATGCAAAGGCCCTATTGTAATCTCTGCTGGTTTGCTTAAAGCAGGCATGTCCAAACTGTGACCCTCCAGCTATTGTGAAACTACATATCCCAGCATGCCCTGACACAGTTTTGCTGTCAGAGAATGCTAAAGCTGTGTCAGGGCATGCTGGGATGTGTAGTTTCTCAACAGCTGAAGGGCCGCAGTTTGGACATGCCTGGCTTAAAGGATATTGTCGTACTACTCCTGTCACTCCCATGGCTGGAATTGTTTTACCAGTGGTTCTCATGCCCAAGGTCGAATTTATCACTGATTTGGCCGCCCCCGTATCTACAAGGAAATTTAGTGACCTACCAGCTACATCAATTGTGACCTCGGGTTCACTTCCAAGGCTCGCAATCAATTTCACTGGCTGCAGATAACAGTCTCGTGCATAATGTCCCTCTTTATGACAGTAATAACAAGTTACCACATTTGACTTACCCACAGGGGTCTGAGATTTATACAGAGGTTGCCTTGTGGTCAGGGCCTGTATACTTACGGCCATCAGCTTATCACTCTGTGACTCCCTGTGTCTGGTGATATTCCAATCATGATCAATAGCGGCCTCTCTCAAAGTAGCCACCGACAAACCTCGCCAACATGGTACCCTAGTCTTCAATACCTCTTTTAAACCGTCCATTAACACAGATACTGCTACTTCTCTATGATTCACATTGGTTTTGATATCTTCTATCCCTGTATACTTAGCCATGTCCTGCAGTGCCCGATGGAAATACTCAGCAGCAGTTTCTCCCTCTTTCTGTTTAATGGAGAAAATCTTGTTCCATTTGACAACAGCTGGGAAATACTCTCCTAACTGTGAATTGATTCTCTTTACGTTATCTTGATTGTACGCATCCGTAAGGGGTACTTCTTCGTCTAATTTATAGTCTGCGATAAATTTCACTGCGTCGACATTGGGGGGGGGTAAACATGCCCTCAGCAATGTCCGCCAATCTTTGTTAGTGGGCTCTGCAGAATTACCTAGCTCTCTAATGTATCTCTGGCTTGCCACCAGATCTTTCCTAGGATCAGGGAATTCAGACATCATTGATCTTAATTATGTTCGGGAAAAGGGGCAGTGCATGGCGATGATCCTGACTGGAGTGGCTCCTGAAGTGTCAGTTTTCCCATTTGGCACTGCAATTACCCTGACAGGATTAAGTTCAATAACGACCTTCTGAGTAGATTCTACAGCATGTGGTGTAACGGTTTCAGCATAATGTACAGTGCCGTACTTACCGGTTGATTCAACCTCACCTGTCCCTCTGCTAGGGGCTTTTGATACTACTCTTACGGGTTGGGCCGTGCCCACTGTCGTTTCTGCTATTGTGGCTGCTAGAGAGAGTGCCGATATTGTTATGGGTTCGTCCTCTTGGTCACAATCCTGGGGAAAGTTTAAAACGGGGTACAGCTTGCACAAATTAGTATTAGCATCAACAATCTTAGTTACATTATTCTTAACATCTATACATTTACTAAGTGCATGTTTATCAATCACCAGTGTGCCACTCTCTGTAACCACCTTCTCTCCAGTCATGTATGGTGGTGGGGGAGCAGTAGCTATCAGTTTTCTGATATGGTTAGATCCAGCCGCTTGAGCCAATCCTTTCTGTATTTCACCCTCCTGTTGCCATAGCTGTAAATAGTCATAATGCCTCAACCGTCTCTTTGCAGATTTAATGAGACATATCCTTCTCCTTAGATTTTGCAACACCTCTGGGCTAAAACTGCCTACCCGTGGGAACTTTTCCCCATCGTGCACAGTCATTCTTTCCCATTCATCGCACAAAACCTCTGTGTGTGAACCGTATTTCTCACACATGATATACCTTGCCGACCCTATTGGTCGGTTTACTAAATAAACCTGGACCAGGGTTGATCGCCCCCTACCTGAACAACTGGCCCCCATCTTTGCAGGTGTTGCTTTCGCTACCTCTGACCTTCAAATCAGGGTCTTCAGCTAACCCTTACAAAAACCAAGATGTCCGGTAGGCCATCGTTAAAAGTTTATAGAGTACCTTCACTCACTCCCCCACGTCGACCAATACGCCCACACGCTGCCCTAGCGCTGGCGTACTCAACCCAGGGCCCCTGCGATCTGAACCTCTATTTACTGGAACATGTGGGGGTGATCCGCAGAGCACTTACCCATCCCAGTAACTATTGGTTGTTAGAGAATTCCCGAGTGACCAGCGAATCTCCCTTAAAATAAAAAAAATTACACAAATCACGTTAGAATGTACAAATAGCGTTTATGATCCCACTAGTGTACGCAAATGGTACTGGGTCAAGTTACTAACTAATGCACACAATTACATGCGGTACAATCGTACTGCACACAAGCAACTAATCTTATGTGCAGAACGACCAACGGAATCGAAAATTGTCGCTGCGAATTCCTTCAGCCGGAGCTTAATGGCCTATATGGGTACCGCACCAACCCTTCCTGGTGTTCTGCTTCTTGACTCTATCTATAGCGGACTTCCTAGTCTGCTGTACCTGGACCTCCTGGTATGTGCTACAGTAGACCTCCTGGTCTGCTATACTCTAATGCTCTTCTTTTTAATATGTTTAACAAGGGATGCCTCCCAAGCCACCGTGCTGTCACTCTCACGTATGTACCTCACGAGAACTCAATTTCCTGTGGTTCCACCCAAAAATGAGAAAATACTTATATATATATATATATATATAAATATATATGTATACACACAGTTTAACCTCATATACTCTTTACTGTCGTTTCTGCGCAGAAATCCATTTCATTCAGTATCGCAGTCTAGTCCAGAGGAGTTGCAACTAGAGAATGATCTATTAGATTAAAATTTTGGACACTGAGATTGATTTGCGCTATTATCGCGTTGCCTCCGTATCGCCTACTTAAAACAATACTATCGTGTGATTTGTATCATGTGGGCGTACCTAGACGCTCCGTTGCGTAATATGCGTCGGCCCTTGCATCGCGTTTGCTAGTCCCACCCTTTGTTAGGGACAAGTGTACGCAAGCCAGGTATATCCACAGAAATACAACTAACGTTTATATCAATGTAAATGATCTTTAACTGTAATCATCTACCGAACACCACACAGATCTTTCCTTGTATCTTTAGGCAAAGCCGTGTGCGTGTTTTACAATTTACTCCTTAACGTATTATTTTTACTTTTAACTTACCAATATCAACCAATCTTTCTCAGCACGTTATCAATTATAAATGGCAAACAGGAGAGTGAGGCGTGAAACTACCCAATTGAAAAGAAATACAGATGTGTGCGTGCGTGCGTGTGTGCGTACGCAAAACAGAAATAAACAGTTTTAAAAGATAATAGCGTAATGTTCTTACCTTCCCGTTCCGGATTCCACCCCAGCACTCCTACAACGTAGCGTAACAGACGCTTATCTAGTCAGCACCACTGTATCCCTCACCACCAATACGGATATGAAAGGATACTGCTTTCCCGCCCTTTGCTGACAGATAAAGTCTGTTTGCACTAGTGTGGATATGTGGAGGACGGACGAGCTCCCAATTGATAATGCTGATTTATTACCTTATAACTTTCACTATATGTAGGTAAGAGACTTAGTACGCAATTGGCGTATGGGGTACCGTAAGGGTACGCACTTAGCGTAGCAGACGCTCAGCCGTGATCGAGACGCACAAGCGGCACGCTCGCTCACAGCCTTACGCTTGGTATCGAACACGCTATAGGCGGCTGACTACCGTAATGCTACGCTACTAGCGTAGCGGACGCTGTGACCGCGAGGGGAACACGAGTGGCGCAGACGCTCACGGGATGACACTCAGTAAACCTTGTATGCAACACACTACGATTGAGTTTGTATTGTAAACCTTACTACTGAAATACTGCAGCGATATAACGCTGCTTAACCTTGTTAGTGTAAATGCTGTTTGAGCGATTGAGACGCTCTGAATACCCTCTGCAATGTAATACACACACAATACCTTGCTAGGGCTCCAAAACCTTTACTAACAGGATTTAGTTATATAAAAAGAGGAAGTACAATTGACAGTTCATACACTACAGGCTAACATCAATATCTAACAGAATAACTACACATAAATACACAAAAGCGGCACAATCGCAAACAATAACATACAATGAGAGAGAGAGAGAGAGATCGTGGCACAATTACAGTCAGAGATTAAAGGCCCATATACACTTGACGATGCACACGTCGTTAACGACTTCCCTTGAACTTCCCTTGAACGGCTGAGCAAACGACATGAGCATACACACTACCAACGACCAAAGACCATAGACCATTCATCGTAGAAGCATCTAAGCTGAACAGTTTATTAAAATAATGAGCTGGGAACAGGGCTGGTGAACATTGGCTTGGTCGTTGGTCTTTGGTCGTTCACACCATACACATTCAACGACGTCTCTGGTCGGTAACGGCCATAGTGGAAATTGAGCATACATGCTCCACAGATAAGCGAGGGTCGTTAACGTTCCGCGGGGCCGCGCATCGGTGGTCGTCGGATGCATACACACTTGACGATATAATGAGCGACGTCGTTGATGAGGGCTGAAATGAACGACATCATTCATTTTATCGTCAAGTGTGTATGGGCCTTAAGAATGGTCACAGAGAGTACTTACACACTGGGTAATGATTCGCTGCACAGTCCTGGTTACCAGCTCTGGGTTAGTCAATGATGAAAACCGTTGTGGAGAGAAGACTGAGCTTGGCCAGGCTGGCTGATCTTATATACACTGCTTACAGTACACTACAAAGGGACCCATAATCTCATTGTTCATTGGACACAGGAATGTCTCCTCGCATTATAACAAAAGGTCATAGGTTGGTTTAAACAGGTGGGCTGTGACTATATCAAACTGCTCAGGTGGGAGGGAATCTCAGAATTCCCGCCGCATGGATAATGAACCGCAAATATAGTAAATGTCCAGAAACTACTAATAGACATAACTATTCGCAGGAGCGATTAATCTTTACCTAACCAGCACCGGATTGTTCCTAATAAAATGTTCTTTAGTTAGGTACCAGGAACCACCGCTCCGACCCTATCTGACCCTTTGTATCATGTAAAGAGGAATTCCTCTGTCCAGGGACCAGCTACAATAAACAAAGTTACAGTTATTATTAAGGGGAACATTATCTATAAAACATACTATTTGGATTTATTATTTAACAATTGAGTCACCCGCTAGACGCACACAAACTCTACCGTAAATGCACATACCACGCGCCCGAGCGCACGTCCGTGGAGGCGCCGGCACGCAACTGTGAATATGCGCACGCACGGGAGAAAATGTGTATGTGCAGCGGGCAAGCGCATGGGGTGAATATATGGCAACGTGTAGCATGATATTTTTCCGACTTCGACACACTGATTTAGCTTACATACTTTACCGTACTTAATAAAGGTTATATGTTATTTATTAGTGCGCAAACAGGACAGCACTTTCTCTTTGCTGTTTTATTATTGCAAAGCCCAAGTCACCTCTAGTAATCCCACATGAGCGTCCATGTCACCTCTAGTAATCTCATATGTGCGTCCCTGTCACCTCTAGTAATCCCACATGTGCGTCTGTGTCACCTCTAGTAATCCACATGTGCGTCCCTGTCACCTCTAGTAATCCCACATGTGCGTCCCTGTCACCTCTAGTAATCCCACATGTGTGTCTGTATCACCTCTAGTAATCCCACATGAGCGTCCACGTCACCTCTAGTAATCCCACATGTGCGTCTGTGTCACCTCTAGTAATCCCACATGTGCGTCCCTGTCACCTCTAGTAATCCCACATGAGCGTCCCTGTCACCTCTAGTAATCCCACATGAACGTCCCTGTCACCTCTAGTAATCCCACATGAACGTCCATGTCACCTCTAGTAATCCCACATGAGCGTCCCTGTCACCTCTAGTAATCCCACATGTGTGTCTGTATCACCTCTAGTAATCCCACATGAGCGTCCACGTCACCTCTAGTAATCCCACATGTGCATCTGTGTCACCTCTAGTAATCCCACATGTGCGTCTGTGTCACCTCTAGTAATCCCACATATGCGTCTGTGTCACCTCTAGTAATCCCACATGTGCGTCTGTGTCACCTCTAGTAATCCCACATGTGCGTCTGTGTCACCTCTAGTAATCCCACATGTGCGTCTGTGTCACCTCTAGTAATTCCACATGTGCGTCCGTGTCACCTCTAGTAAACCCACATGAGGGTCCGTGTCACCTCTAGTAATCCCACAAGAGGGTCCGTGTCACCTCTAGTAATCGCACACGAGCGTCCGTGTCTCCTCTAGTAATCGCACACGAGCGTCCGTTTCACCTCTAGTAATCCCACACGAGCGTCCGTGTCACCTCTAGTAATCCCACACGAGCGTCCGTGTCACCTCTAGTAATCCCACACGAGCGTCCGTGTCACCTCTAGTAATTCCACACGAGCGTCCGTGTCACCTCTAGTAATCCCACACGAGAGTCCGTGTCTCCTCTTAGTAATCCCACATGAGCATCCATGTTGGTCAGTAAAACAATACAGTAGGAAACTGTAGGTCAGTAAAACAATACAGTAGAATTAGGAAATGATGAGTCAGTAAGACAATATAGTAAGAGACAATAGGTCTGTAAGACAATACAGATGGAAACTATAGGTCAGTAAGACAATACATTAAGAAACTAGGTCAGAAAGACAATACAGTAAGAAACTATAGGTCACTAAGACAATACAGTAGTAAACTATAGTTCAGTAAGACAATACAGTAGGAAACTATAGGACAGAAAGACAATACAGTAAGAAACTATAGGTCAGTAAGACAATGCAGGAGGAGAAAAGGTCAGTAAGACAATACAGAAGGAAATTATAGGTAAGATAATACCATAAGAAACTATAGGTCAGTAAGACAATACAGTAAGAAACTATAGTTCAGTAAGACAATACAGTAAGAAACTATAGGTCAGTAAAACAATATGGAAGGAAACTAAAGGTCAGTAAGACAACACAGTAGGAAACTATAGGTCAGTAAGACAATCCAGTATGTAACTATAGGTCAGTAAGACAATACAGTAGGAAACTATAGGTCAGTAAGACAACACAATAGGAAACTATAGGTCAGTAAGACAACACAATAGGAAACCTATAGGTCATTAAGACTATATTTAAGGAAACTAGGTCAGTAAGACAATTCTGTAAGAAACTAGGTCAGTAAGACAATACATTAGGAAACTATAGGTGAGTAAGACAATACATTAAGAAACTATATGTCAGTATGACAATACAGAAGGAAACTAGGTCAGTAAAAGAATACGGAAGGAAACTAGGTAAGTAAGACAATACATTAAGAAACTATAGGTCAGTAAGACAATATAGTAGGAACCTGTAGGTCAATAAGACAATACAGTAGGAAACTAGGTCAGTAAGACAATACAGTAGGATTAGGAAACAATAGGTCAGTAAGACAATATAGTAAGAGACAATAGTTCAGTTAGACAATACAGTAATAAACTATAGGTCAGAAAGACAATACAGTAGTAAACTATAGTTCAGTAAGGCAATACAGTTGTAAACTATAGGACAAAAAGACAATACAGTAAGAAACTATAGGTCAGTAAGACAATACAGAAGGAAATTATAGGTAAGATAATACCATAAGAAACTATAGGTCAGTAAGACAATACATTAGGAAACCTATAGGTCATTAAGACTATATTTAAGGAAACTAGGTCAGTAAGACAATTCTGTAAGAAACTATAGGTCAGTAAGACAATACTGTAAGAAACTATAGGTCAGTAAGACAATACATTAGTAAACTATAGGTGAGTAAGACAATACATTAAGAAACTATAGGTCAGTATGACAATACAGAAGGAAACTAGGTCAGTAAAAGAATACGGAAGGAAACTAGGTAAGTAAGACAATACAGTAAGAAACTATAGGTCAGTAAGACAATACAGTAGGAAACTGAAGGTCAGTAAGTCAATACAGTCGGAAACTAGGTCAGTAAGACAATACAGTAGGAAACGATAGGTCAGTAAGACAATTCAGTAAGAAGCTATAGGTCAGTAAGACAATACAGTAAAACTATAGGTCAGTAAGACAATATGGAAGGAAACTATAGGTCAGTAAGACAACACAGTAGGAAACTATAGGTCAGTAAGATAATACATTAGGAAACTAGGTCAATATGACAATACAGTAATAAACTATATGTTAGAAACACAATATAGTAAGAAACTATAGGTCAGTAAGACAATACAGTAAGAAACTATAGGTCAGTAAGACAATACAGTAGGAAACATTTAAAAAGGCTTTTTATACGAGTTCCTCCTAACACCGCAGAACTGCTCAGTGCGCAGACATTTGTGCGCAAAATAAAAAAACTTGCAGTAAAACCTATGGAGAATTTTCACCACTAACTTTTTGCAGCTAATTGGATAGGGAATTTTTTGCGATGAACTGAATCCCCCCCATAAAGTGTTTATACATATAGTATGGTGTTACATTGAGATTAACGCTGGAGGAAACGCTGCCACAATATTATTGAATGTGTAATTTAGCCCGTCCTCGTATGGGTGTAATATATTAATATATTCTTACTGAACAGGATTACCAGCACTGAATCAATTAACACCCAATATAATATACATGCCGATATGTAACAACAAATACACTTGTTTTTCTCTAACGTCCTAGTGGATGCTGGGGACTCCATAAGGACCATGGGGAATAGACGGGCTCCGCAGGAGACTGGGCACTCTAAGAAAGAATTTGGATACTGGTGTGCACTTGCTCCTCCCTCTATGTCCCTCCTCCAGACCCCAGTTAGAATCTGTGCCCGGCCGAGCTGGGTGCTTTTTAGTGAGCTCTCCTGAGCTTGCTATTAGAAAGTATTTTGGTAGGTTTTTTTATTTTCAGAGAGCTTCTGCTGGCAACAGGCTCTCTGCTACGTGGGACTGAGGGGAGAGAAGCAACCCTACTAACTGCGGATAGGTCTTGCTTCTTAGGCTACTGGACACCATTAGCTCCAGAGGGATCGTACACACGATCTCACCCTTTGTCGTCCGATCCCGGAGCCGCACCGCCATCCCCCTCGCAGAGCCAGAAAACGGAAGACGGTGTCTGAAGATAGAAGACATCGAAATCGGCGGCAGAAGACGTCAGTCTTCATTCTGAGGTAGCGCACAGCACTGCAGCTGTGCGCCATTGCGCCCACACGATCCTACACACTCCGTTCACTGTAGGGTGCAGGGCGCAGAGAGGGGGGGACGCCCTGGGCAGCAATTAAAGACCTCTTGGCAAAACAGCAGCATATATACAGTTGGGCACTGTATATATGCATGAGCCCCCGCCATTATTTTGCACAGAAAAGCGGGACAGAAGCCCGCCGCTGAGGGGGAGGGGCTTCTTCCTCAGCACTCACCAGCGCCAATTTCTCTCCACAGCTCAACTGAGAGGAAGCTCCCCAGGCTCTCCCCTGCAGAATCACGGTAGAAGAGGGTGGAAAGAGAGGGGGGGCACATAATTTGGGCGCAAAAACTATACATACAGCAGCTACTAGGTTAACACTAAGTTACTGTGTGATTCCTGGGACATATAGCGCTGGGGTGTGTGCTGGCTTACTCTCTCTCTCTGTCTCTCCAAAGGGCCTTGTGGGGGAACTGTCTTCAAAAAGAGCATCCCCTGTGTGTGTGTGGTGTGTCGGTACGAGTGTGTCGACATGTTTGACGAGGAAGGCTATGTGGAAATAGAGCGGGAGCTGTTGAAATCGGTGTTTCCCTGCCGACGGCGCCGACACCTGATTGGATGGATATGTGGAAGGTTTTAAATGAAAATGTTAATTCCTTGCATAAAAGGCTGGATAAAGCAGAAGCCTTGGGACAGTCGGGGTCACAGCCCATGCCTGATCCTGTGTCGCAGAGACCGTCAGGGTCTTAAAAGCGCCCACTATCCCAAATTGTTGACACAGATACCGACACGGACTCAGAGTCCAGTGTCGAGTGCGATGATGCAAAATTACAGCCTAAAATGGCTAAAGCCATCCGTTACATGATTATAGCAATGAAGGATGTGTTGCACATCACAGAGGAAACCCCAGTCCCTGACAAGAGGGTTCATATGTATGGGGAAAAAAAGGCAGGTGGTGACCTTTCCCCCTTCACATGAGCTAAATGAGTTATGTGAAAAGGCTTGGGAAATTTTCGGATAAGAGACTGCAGATTTCCAAGCGGTTGCTTAGGGCGTATCCTTTCCCGCCAACGGACAGGTTACGCTGGGAATCCTCTCCCGGGGTGGATAAAGCTCTGACACGCTTATCCAAGTGAGTAGCCCTGCCGTCGCAGGATACGGCCACCCTAAAAGATGCTGCAGATAGATAACAAGAGGGTACCCTGAAGTCCATTTATACACATTCAGGTACCTTACTAAGTCCGGCAATTGCGTCGGCCTGGGTGTGTAGTGCATGGACGGATACCTTATCTGAGGATTTCGATACCTTGGACAAAGATACTATATTATTGACCCTGGGGCACATAAAAGACGCTGTCCTATATATGAGAGATGCTCAAAGAGACATTAGCATTCTAGGCTCTAGAATAAATGCAATGTCTATTTCTGCCAGAAGGGTCCTGTGGACTCGGCAGTGGACAGGTGATGCCGACTTGAAACGGCACATGGAGGTTTTACCTTATAAGGGTGAGGAGTTGTTTGGGGAGGGTCTATCGGATCTGGTCTCCAGAGCCACGGCTGGAAAGTCATCTTTTTTGCCATATGTTCACTCACAACCTAAGAAAGCACCGTATTACCAAATGCAGTCCTTTCGTTCACAAAGAGGCAAGAAAATACGAGGTGCGTCCTTTCTTGCCAGAGGCAAGGGTAGAGGAAAGAAGCTGCACAACACAGTTAGTTCCCAGGAACAGAAGTCCTCCCCGGCTTCAACTAAATCCACTGCATGACGCTGGGGCTCCACAGGTGGAGCCAGGCCCGGTGGGGGCGCATCTCCGAAATTACAGCCACAAATGGGTTAACTCCCAGGTGGATACCTGGGCAATAGAGATTGTGTCTCAGGGATACAAGCTGGAATTCGAGGAGATGCCCCCTCACTGTTACCTCAAGTCGGCCCTGCCAGCTTCCCCCTTAGAGAGGGAAATAGTATTAGCTGCAATTCAAAAATTGTATCTTCAGCAGGTGGTGGTCAATGTTCCCATCCCTCAGCAGGGCAAGGGGTATTATTCGACCATGTTTGTGGTACCGAAACCGGACGGTTCGGTCAGACCAATATTAAATTTAAAATCCCTGAACATATACCTGAAAAGGTTCAAGTTCAAGATGGAATCGCTCAGAGCGGTCATCGCAAGCCTGGAAAGGAGGGATTTTATGGTGTCTCTGGACATAAAGGATGCTTATCTGCATGTCCCTATTTATCCACCTCATCAGGCGTACCTAAGATTTCTGGTACAAGATTGTCATTACCAATTTCAGACGTTGCCGTTTGGTCTCTCCATGGCACCGAGAATATTTACCAAGGTAATGGCGGAGATGATGGTAAACCTGCGAAAGCAAGGAGTCACAATTATCCCGTACTTGGACGATCTCCTCATAAAGGCGAGGTCCAGGGAGCAGTTGCTGATCAGCGTAGCGCGATCTCGGGAGGTGTTACACCAACACGGCTGGGTTCTGAATATCCCAAAGTCGCAGTTGATCCCTACGACTCGTCTGCCCTTCCTGGGCATGATTCTGGACACCGACCAGAAGAAGGTTTATCTCCCGATGGAGAAGGCTCAGGAGCTCATGACATTGGTCAGAGGCCTGTTGAAACAAAAATAGGTGTCGGTGCATCACTGCACGCGAATCCTGGGAAAGATGGTGGCATCATACGAGGCCATTCCCTTCGGCAGGTTCCATGCGAGGACCTTTCAATGGGATCTGTTGGACAAGTGGTCCGGATCGCATCTACAGATGCATCGGCTGTTCACCCTATCCCCCAGGGCAAGGGTGTCGCTCCTGTGGTGGCTGCAGAGTACTCACCTTCTAGAGGGCCGCAGATTCGGCATTCAGGACTGGGTCCTGGTGACCACGGATGCAAGCCTCTGAGGGTGGGGGGCAGTCACACAGGGAAGAAATTTCCAAGGTCTGTGGTCAAGTCAGGAGACTTGCCTCCACATCAATATCCTGGAACTAAAGGCCATATACAACGCCCTGTGTCAAGCGGAAAACCTGTTTCACGAAAAGTCGGTGCTGATTCAGTCAGACATCACCGCAGTGGCTCATGTAAACCGCCAAGGCGGCACAAGGAGCAGGGTGGCGATGGCGGAAGCCGCCAGAATTCTTCGCTGGGCGGAGAATCATGTGAGAACCCTGTCGGCAGTGTTCATCCTGGGAGTGGATAACTGGGAATCAGACTTCCTCAGCAGGCACGACCTCCACCCGGGAGAGTGGGGACTTCATCAAGAAGTCTTCACACAGATTGTGAGTCGGTGGGAATTGCCACAAGTAGACATGATGGCGTCCTGCCTCAACAAAAAACTACAGAAGTATTGCGCCAGGTCAGGAGACCCTCAGGCGATAGCTGTGGATGCACTGGTGACACCGTGGGTGTTCCAGTCGGTTTATGTCTTTCCTCCTTTTCCTCTCATACCCAAGGTGCTGAGAATTATAAGAAAAAGAGGAGTGAGAACAAACTCATTGTTCCGGATTGGCCAAGAAGAACTTGGTATCCAGATCTGCAAGAGATGCTCACAGAGGAACCATGTCCTCTGCCTCTAAGGCAAGACCTGTTGCAACAGGGGCCCTGTCTGTTCCAAGACTTACCGTGGCTGCGTTTGACGGCATGGCGGTTGAACGCCGGATCCTAGCGAAAAAAGGCATTCCGGATGAGGTCATTCCTATGCTGATAAAGGCTAGGAAGGACGTAACGGCAAAACATTATCACCGTATATAGCGCAAATATGTTGCGTGGTGTGAGACTAGGAAGGCCCCCACGGAGGAATTCCAGCTGGGCCAGTTCCTTCACTTCCTACAGTCGGGAGTGTCGTTGGGCCTGAAATTGGGTTCCATTAAGGTCCAGATTTCAGCCCTGTCTATTTTCTTTCAAAAAGAACTGGCTTCGCTGCCTGAAGTTCAGACATTTGTAAAGGGAGTGCTACATATTCAGCCACCTTTTGTGCCCCCAGTGGCACCTTGGGATCTTAACGTGGAGTTAAAATTTCTGACGTGGAAGGTGGTCATGCTGTTAGCCTTGGCCTCGACGAGGCGTGTGTCCGAATTAGCGGCTTTGTCACATAAAAGCCCCTATCTGGTTTTTCATATGGATAGAGCGGAATTGAGGACTCGTCCACAATTTCTGCCAAAGGTGGTGTCATCTTTTCATATGAACCAGCCTATTATGGTGCCTGTGGCCACTCGTGACTTGGAGGACTCCGAGTTACTAGACGTGGTCAGGGCTTTGAAGATTTATGTAGCCAGAACGGCTAGGGTCAATAAAACTGAGTCGCTTTTTATCCTGTATGCATCCAACAAGCTGGGTGCTCCTGCTTCGAAGCAGAGGATTGCTCGCTGGATCTGTAACACGATTCAGCAGGCTCATTCTGCGGCTGGATTGCCGCAGCCTAAATCAGTAAAGGCCCATTCCACAAGGAAGGTGGGCTCTTCTTGGGCGGCTGCCCGAGGGGTCACGGCATTACAGCTTTGCCGAGCAGCTACTTGGTCAGGGTCAAACACTTTTGCGAAGTTCTACAAGTTTGATACCCTGGCTGAGGAGGACCTTGAGTTTGCTCATTCGGTGCTGCAGAGTCATCCGCACTCTCCCGCCCATTTGGGAGCTTTGGTATAATCCCCATGGTCCTTACGGAGTCCCCAGCATCCACTAGGACGTTACAGAAAATAAGATTTTACTTACCGTTAAATCTATTTCTCGTAGTCTGTAGTGGATGCTGGGCGCCCATCCCAAATGCGGACTTCTTCTGCAATACTTGTATATAGTTATTGCTTACATAAGGGTTATGTTGTAGTTGCATCAGGGTTGTTCTGATGCTCTATTGTTGTTCATACTGTTAACTGCGTAAATTTATCACAAGTGATACGGTTTGATTGGTGTGGCTGGATGAGTCTTGCCCTGGATTCCAAAATCCTTCCTTGTACTGTCAGCTCTTCCGGGCACAGTTTCCTTAACTGAGGTCTGGAGGAGGGACATAGAGGGAGGAGCCAGTGTACACCAGTATCCAAATTCTTTCTTAGAGTGCACTTCTATTCCCCATGGTCCTTACGGAGTCCCCAGCATCCACTACGGACTACGAGAAATAGATTTACCTGTAAGTAAAATCTTATTTTTTTATTACTTTATTCACCTTTATACATTTACCTTTGTGTTTATATATCACTGATTTAGCTTACATACTTTACTGTACTTAATAAAGGTTATATAGTATTTATTAGTGCGCAAACAGGACAGCGCTTTCTCTTCTTTGCTGTTTTATTATTGCAAAGCCCAAGTCACCTCTAGTAATCCCACATGAGCGTCCATGTCACCTCTAGTAATCCCACATGAGTGTCCATGTCACCTCTAGTAATCCCACATGAACGTCCATGTCACCTCTATTAATCCCACATGAGCGTGCGTATCACCTCTAGTCATCCCACACAAGCGTCCGTGTCACCTCTAGTAATCCCACATGACTGTCCATGTCACCTCTAGTAATCCCACATGACTGTCCATGTCACCTCTAGTAATCCCACATGAGTGTCCATGTCACCTCTAGTAATCCCACATGAACGTCCATGTCACCTCTATTAATCCCACATGAGCGTGCGTATCACCTCTAGTCATCCCACACAAGCGTCCGTGTCACCTCTAGTAATCCCACATGACTGTCCATGTCACCTCTATTAATCCCACATGAGCGTCCATGTCACCTCTAGTAATCCCACATGAGCGTCCATGTCACCTCTAGTATTCCCACATGAGCGTCCATGTCACCTCTAGTAATCCCACATGAGCGTCCATGTCACCTCTAGTAATCCCACATGAGCATCCATGTCACCTCTAGTAATCCCACATGACTGTCCATGTCCTCTCTAGTAATCCCACATGACTGTCCATGTCACCTCTAGTAATCCCACATGAGCGTCCATGTCACCTCTAGTAATCCCACATGAGCGTCCGTGTCACCTCTAGTAATCCCACATGAGCGTCCGTGTCACCTCTAGTAATCCCACATGAGCGTCCGTGTCACCTCTAGTAATCCCAGATGAGCGTCCATGTCACCTCTAGTATTCCCACATGAGCGTCCATGTCACCTCTAGTAATCCCACATGAGCGTCCATGTCACCTCTAGTCATCCCACACAAGCGTCCATGTCACCTCTAGTCATCCCACACAAGCGTCCGTGTCACCTCAAATAATCCCACACAAGCGCCCGTGTCACCTCAAGTAATCCCACACAAGCGCCTGTGTCACCTCTAGTAATCCCACATGATCAAGCTCCAGTCTAAGCATCCCAACTTTTTTGTTTTTTAATGATTACAGGTAAAAAAAATGTCAGTTATAGAATTATATATTGTTACTTGTAACACCCTGGGTCTTGTCTTCTCATTTTATATTTCCATAATGTATTTTACTTCCAGCAGATGGACACACAAGCAGGAATATCTCAGAAGGACATCTAATGTTATCCCCGGATTGTGATATAAAAGATAATGACAGTAGACAGGATTCTCCAGGAAATAACACCATTACCCCAATTATACATCCAGCTCTATCAGCTGATCCCTCTGATCCTGGGAAATGTTCTCCTGATCACTCATATTGGTGCAGTTACAGCTCCTACAGTAGATACAGAGTTTCCCTGTTCTATAGATGCCAAATGTTTTACACAGAATACAAAGCGTATTACCCATCAGCCAGCTAAGGCAGGTGAGAGGCCATTTCCATGTTCTGAGTGTGGGAAATGTTTTACACAAAAATCAGCTCTTGTTACACATCAGAGAAGTCACACAGGTGAGAAGCCATTTTCCTGTTCTGAGTGTAGGAAATGTTTTCCACGGAAATCAGATCTTGTTACACATCAGAGAAGTCACACAGGTGAGAAGCCATATTCCTGTTCTGAGTGTGGGAAGTGTTTTGCACAGATATCAGCTTTTATTACACATCAGAGAAGTCACACAGGTGAGAAGCCATATACTTGTGCTGAGTGTAGGAAATGTTTTCCACGGAAATCAGATCTTGTTACACATCAGAGAAGTCACACAGGTGAGAAGCCGTATTCCTGTTTTGAGTGTAGGAAATGTTTTGCATATAAATCAAGTCTTGTTACACATCAGAGAAGTCACACAGGTGAGAAGCCATTTTCCTGTTCTGAGTGCGGGAAATGTTTTACATATAAATCACATCTTATTTCACATCAGAGAAGTCACACAGGTGAGAAGCCACATTCCTGTTCTGAGTGCGGGAAATGTTTTAAACAGAAATCAGCTCTTGTTACACATCAGAGAAGTCACACAGGTAAGAAGCCGTATTCCTGTTCTGAGTGTGGGAAATGTTTTGCATTGAAATCAATTCTTGTTATACATCAGAGAAGTCACAGAGGTGAGAAGCCATATTCCTGTTCTCAGTGTGGGAAATGTTTTGCATCGAAATCATATCTTGTTACACATCAGAAAAGTCACACAGGTGAGAAGCCATATTCCTGTTCTCAGTGTGGGAAATGTTTTTCATATAAACCAAATCTTGTTACTCATCAGAGGAGTCACACAGGTGAGAAGCCATTATCCTGTTCTGAGTGTGGGAAATGCTTTACATATAAATCATATCTTGTTATACATCAGAGAAGTCACACAGGTGAGAAGCCATATTCCTGTTCTGAGTGTGGGAAATGTTTTGCATTGAAATCAATTCTTGTTACACATCAGAGAAGTCACAGAGGTGAGAAGCCATATTCCTGTTCTCAGTGTGGGAAATGTTTTGCATCGAAATCATATCTTGTTACACATCAGAAAAGTCACACAGGTGAGAAGCCATATTCCTGTTTTGAGTGTGGGAAATGTTTTGCATATAAATCATATCTTGTTACACATCAGAGAAGTCACACAGGTGAGAAGCCATATTCCTGTTCTGAGTGTGGGAAATGCTTTACATATAAATCACATCTTGTTACACATCAGAGAAGTCACACAGGTGAGAAGCCATATACCTGTTCTGAGTGTGGGAAATGTTTTGCATTGAAATCAATTCTTGTTACACATCAGCGAAGTCACAGAGGTGAGAAGCCATATTCCTGTTCTCAGTGTGGGAAATGTTTTGCATCGAAATCATATCTTGTTACACATCAGAAAAGTCACACAGGTGAGAAGCCATATTCCTGTTCTGAGTGTGGGAAATGCTTTACATATAAATCACATCTTGTTACACATCAGAGAAGTCACACAGGTGAGAAGCCATATTCCTGCTCTGAGTGTGGGAAATGTTTTGCACAGACATCAGCATTTGTTACACATCAGAGAAGTCACACAGGTGAGAAGCCATATACCTGTGCTGTGTGTAGGAAATGTTTTTCACGGAAATCAGATCTTGTTACACATCAGAGAAGTCACACAGGTGAGAAGCCGTATTCCTGTTTTGAGTGTGGGAAATGTTTTACACAGAAATCAGCTCTTGTTAGACATCAGAGAAGACACAGGTGAGAAGCCGTACTTCTGTTCTGAGTGTGGGAAATGTTTTGCATGGAAATCAGATCTTGTTAAACATCAGCAATTTCACAAGTGAGAATCCATTTTCATGCTGAGAGATAAATAAATCTGCTCTTGTTGAACATATTAGACATTACCCAAGTACGGAACCATTTAAATCTTCTGGAGTATAATTATCACTGTCGTGCAATGTTCCTCAAGGGTCAATCCTATCTCCTATGCTTTATAAAATATACGTGCTACCACTGGGTGATGTAATCAGACGTCATGGCCTGGTCTACCACTGCTATGCTGATGACCTGCTTTTTGCTCCACGTACTGAGAACCTAATACCAATCCTAAATGGTACTAGAAGCAGCTTCTGCCTCCTTACTGCCCTGCTTGCTGGCTTCTACAGATGAAGGACTGTTACCAGCAGTACCAAGAATCTCCTGTAATTCATTTAAGGGTTGAACTTTTAGTTTTGCAGCCCTGACCATGGAACTCAGTGCCTTGCACAGTCCAAGAGGCCTCCACTTTAGAGACCTTTACAAGCAGACTGATGACTGTTACTCACGCTTTTCATTAATGTACCTCTATTTACTTCCTAAATAATACATCCCAAATGCTTAGGTCTTTTTTCTGCTGTTTATTTTGTATCTTGTGCTTTGTGTAATTGTGAATGTCTAATACCAGTTTCCACAATCTGTATTGCTGCACGACAATATGGCGGCCATTGGAACGTGTTTTCACTTCTAGTTTGCCTAACTTCTTGCAGACACTCATCTTGATCAGGAGTGCAGAGTGTTTTCAGATACAAGATCCTATCCATATATACCCTGTACATTATCATGTGCATTAGAGTCACCCGGGTTACATCTGCAGTGGTTTGTTGTATGTTACATCTATATGGTGCGGATACTCCTCTGTATGATTTCATAATAAAAGCTTTTGTTTGCATCTAATTATTGCATCATTGCTTTTATTTCTCTTACGTCCTAGAGGATGCTGGGGACTCCGTAAGGACCATGGGGTATAGACGTGCTCCGCAGGAGATATGGGCACTCTAAAGATCTTTTAGTATGGGTGTGCACTGGCTCCTCCCTCTATGCCCCTCCTCCAGACCTCAGTTAGATTCTGTGCCCAGAGGAGAATGGGTGCTCTACAGGGCAGCTCTACTGAGTTTCTCTGATAAAATAATTTGGTTAGGTTTTTTATTTTCATGGAGCACTGCTGGCAACAGGCTCCCTGCATCGTGGGACTGGGGAGAGAGAAGCAGACCTACTTAAATGATAGGCCCTGCTTCTTAGGCTACTGGACATCATTAGCTCCAGAGGGATCGGAACGCAGGTCTCCCCCTGCCGTTCGTCTCAGAGCCGCGCCGCTGTCCTCCTCGCAGTGCCGGAAGATAGAAGCCGGGTGAGTATAAGAAAAAAAGAAGACGTCTCTGGCGGCAGAAGACTTCTGATCTTCACTGAGGTAAGCATTGCTCCCACAGGTTACACACACGGCCGGCACTGATTGGTGCAGGGCGCAGGAGGGGCGCCCTGGACAGCAATATATACTTTTTTTGGGGCATATTAGACACATATAGGCATATATTACCTGACTACTAGCGACCACTAGCATCCCTTGCCGCACCGACCCTCCGGGGGGACCCCCACCATTTTTGTTTCTACCTCTTCCATATTTGACAAAATACAAGTAATAAATATAGGCTATGGACATTACAACGAGACTTTAGGCACTACAGAGGTGGGACGCCACCGACCTGAGTGCCTCCATTACGTTAGAGCGACAAATTTTTAATATATCCGATACATACGGATATTTCCTTATATATACAATATATATATATATATATAGAGCAAATTCAGGCGGCACTCCTCGGATTTTCAGAGTCAAATGAAACAGCTACACCAGCTTGGTTTTCAACGTTTCAGGTGCTGTTTAATCACCTGACGAAAGGTGTGATTAAACAGCACCTGAAACGTTGAAAACCAAGCTGGTGTAGCTGTTTCATTTGACTCTGAAAATCCGAGGAGTGCCGCCTGAATTTGCTCTATTGTACCTGCTCTGTTTGGAACGTGGGAAGGCACCCAGGTATTTAAAAATATTATTTGGAGTGCCGGTCATAAAGGAACTTATATATATATATATATATATCTTTTTCCCCTTTTTTTCCACTCCCCTCTCCCTCCAACATCCAGTTCCTTACACCCCCCCCTCTTTTTGTTTTAAATAAAACACTTTCGTTAGCTAAAACAATTAGTCTGAGTGTTATTACAACAACATCATCCCTCTTACACAAAAAGAACTTGTCCACTTGGCGCACCTAACTCTGTATTGTATTATATCTATATCGAAGCTTGAGGCACTTCTGAAAATTGGTAGCAGCCTTAGGACAATCCAAATACTCTAGTACATGAGCACTGGATAACCTTCTTTCTAAACAATAGTTTAAAGAAGCCTGGACCTCTAGGCTTGGCAGACAATATGTGTGTCTAGGCAGTCCTTTCGTCGGGCATATAGAAAGAATAATGCCAGACAATGACTACTACTGCCCTCTTACAGTAGGAGCAAGGCTTCAGAAATTTGCAGAAAGGTGGAAGACATTTGGGTTTTAAATAATGTATCAAACGGTTACCATATACAGTTTTTTTGAAGATCCCAAGAGGAAATGGATTTGTAGAATCAAAAATGCCAAGCCTACCTTTACAGGTGACAGTGTTGAAACAAAGTTTAGGACACCTGTCAGATTTCCAGGCTGTGGAACCAGTGCCAGTTTTTCAAAAAAAGAGAACAAAAAGCTTTTATTACTTTTAAAGAAAAGATACAGAAGGTTTCAGGACAATTCTGGACCTCAAGGAATTGAATTAGTTCATGAAAGAAAACCGTTCTGCTTTGAAACATTAAAATTGATCCCTGCAGGTTTCAGAAGAAAAGATTTCCTAGCCTCAATCAATTTAAGAGATGCTTAATTTCACGTGCCAGTCAATCAGCAAAGCCGAAAGTTTCTCAGATTCTGTGTTCAGGGCATACACTTCCAATGTACCTGCCTGCCATTTGTCCTATCAACATCACCCTAAATATATTCACAAAGGTTCTTATAAACGTTGATGGCTTATGTGAGGACACCCGACATGGATATTAGGCCATATCTGGATGACATTCTGATCTCAGGGAGATTAGATGAGTTGGTACAGAAGAATTTGCATCAAGTAATATAATTCTAAGTTTTCACGGATGGATCATAAACTTAAAAAAAATAAAAGTGCACTTTGTGCCAGTTCAAAGAACCCAGTTTCCTAGAATGTTCCTTATTCTGGATTGCAAGTCCTGAATCTTTTCTTGTGGAAGAAACACTCTGTGACACTGGGTGTCAAACAGAAGCCCCCAAAACATCATCCTATTGGATGGCCTTAAATTTGACTTTGGAAAATGTATAATCCATCTGAAATCCCAGTAATCTGAAGATAACAGAATAATTACTGCGCCCCCCCCTAAAAAAAAACCAAATTGCCTCTGAAATGGCCGATCTTCTGTAATGACTTATTGGAAGGAGAGTGTAAAAGATTCTTTATGAAACGAGAGCCTCTAGGTCTAACCTGTAACTCCTGGTTACCAGAGCCTTTAAACATTGATCTGGGCTGGATTGCATCCAGGTATCCCTAAACCTGAGTAAAGGATCTCCCACCAGAGACCAGGTCCCTGTTCCTATATAGTCAAGTGGATTGTAAAGTGACTTTTTCAGCAGGACAATGGCTGTTGGGAGCCCCTCACCCTCTGAAGGCACTTCTATGGAAACTTCTGGCCATACGCTGAAAGGCCTGGAATCTTCCTCTGCCTTGGGGACAACAGGAACTGAACCTGGGACTTTTTTGTTTTGATACCAGTAAATCCACAATCTTCCCACCTGTAATCTGGGAAATAGTCTATACCAATTCAGGTCCAAATAGATTTACAGATTGAATACAGACTGAACTGCTGGAATAACTATATTCCTCACCAACCTAGCAATCGGTGCATCCACCATACGTGGATTTTTCCAAAGGCTAGTATCTTCTTCCGAAAAAGGGCTAAAGATATTTGATCATTTTTGGAATATTCCATTTTGAATCTGGTGTTAACTGTGCTTCACCTAGAATTTCACCAAAGTGAGGGAAACCTGGAAACACAGATACCTGCTTCTTCTTCCGTTTGAAGAAAGAATTTGAACTGGCCACTGGCACACTGAATTCCTTTAAATTCAAGGTCTCCCGGACCAAATCTACCAAAAGAGACACCCCTGAATTGAGGTGAGAATCATCCTCCTAATTTGAGGAATCCTCCCATTCCCAATCCAGTTCCCCTTCTTCCTGAGGAGTTGCCAAAACTTCCTCTTCATGGAACTCAAAAGGTGATCTAACTTTAAAATATATATTTTAAAAGGTATATTAAGGTATATAAAAAATATTTTTACTTTTTGTGTATTAACCACAGTTTTTGAGTTGGCCGCTCTGTCATCTCTAATCCAGAATTTATTTATTAATAAACAAAGACACCTGACATCTTCACTGAACACTAATAATATCATAATATCAATTTAAAACTACTAAAATGGCTGTCGCCGGACTTCCTATTAAGAAAGAACTACCAAAATGGTGTCTATTGATACCTTGTACTACAAATATGGCAGCGGCGGAACTTCCTGTTACACTGGAAAACTACCAAAATGGCTTCCGCAGGACTTGCCGAACAGCTATACACAGGGAATCCTACCCACTATACCACAGTTTGTCACTTTAAACAGTGGGAGAGTCTGCCCTGAAGTTTTCCCACACACAGATATCCTTATTTAAGAAATGTAAGTACAATGACATCACTTCCTATGTCTGAAACCGGAAGTGCATCACAACAGGAAATAGTAATCACTATGAATCTCCTCTGGGCAATAAAAGGAGCCCTTTGCCCACAGGTGAGTATCAAGCCCTGAAGAAGAGACCTGCTGTGACTCGAAATGCTTCACCTGTGGTTACTACAAAGAAGAATACCACCGACTCTCCTGGGAAACCTTTCGGTTCAAGCTTTGGAGCCATGTACAGGGAAAACCTGGTTACTTTGCACATTTACACCTGAAGCTCCAATACATCATCCTTTTCTCCAGCCTATGTCATAGACCTTATGCTAATGAAAGAGTTCCATTTCTGTTCTTGACTATATTATTGTCTACAATACTGTATATCCATGTTTGGTCTGAATTTTTTTAAATTACATCTGCATTTTACAATTGTATATTCTTTCCTGCTTTTATCGGTTCAGTGGATAAGCACCAAATACGTGACACTATCTCCACAATCACTGTCTGTTTCTGTGGTTCCACTAGGGGAACCTAAGTGTTACTGAAGGCTTAGCTCATAGACACAGAAGCTCCAATTCAGTTCCTCAAGCTTTGTATTGCATTTAAACCTCCTATACTATCTAACTCCCACTCTGTTAGTGCTTGCCACCTGTTTCGCTAGAGTCTAAGCACCCCAAACCTCGAAAGAACAAAAATAAATAAAACCTAACTAAAATCTAGGAACTAGCTAGTGCCTTCTCCAAGGCCGAGGTTCTGGTGGATGAGGAGGGGTTATATAGCAGGTGGGAGCCTGTTACAATCTAGTTACTGCACACAGCCCACTATGCATAACCAAGAGGTAATGGCATCCCCCCAGATGGATGATAAAGGAAAGAAACAAACCTCTTTTGGGGGAACTCTTATTTTACTATAGATTATAAAATGTAACTTTTACTTAGTATTTATTAAAACTATCATTCATACATTTTTTTAAATCTCCCTTCCTGGGGAGGAAAACAAATCTAAAACCAAATTACAGATTAGATATCCAGGGTTAGAATAGGAACCTGGTACACATCAGTAACCGCTATGTAAGCAGCAGGTCTTGTGACACGCAAGTGGGTGACATGAATATCCCAATAAGCCCCTGTGTACAGACTATCACCATATTATAGTGACTGTGGCTGAGATACATACTACATTATATACCTGTCCTATATACTGTGTAGAAATAATAGTTTGGGGAATTCGCTTTATTTGGAAGTGAGAGAGAAGCCGGTTTCAGTGCTTTCTTTACTCCTGGGAGAGGATTGCGCACCTCTTATATCTGTATGTGCACCAACATGAACGTGCACCAACACGAATGTGACGTGGCCAGGGCTCCACAGGGGACTGTGCTGAGTAATGTGATATATGACGCATATCTGTGTGTGACCGAGCCTCTGAATCTGTACACGAAGTGCTACAATGTAGCAGCATCAACTTTTTTCCTGGCTGAGTTCCGTTGTGCATCGTATATATGGGGAATTCAACTAGCCTGATTCGCCACCTTCCCCCATCCTGCTGAATTCACCTAAAAGTGCCCAATACCTGTGGGGCAGCGAGCACTTGTGAGTGAGATCCATGTCGCTGCAGGATTGGGCAGATTCACCGAGCCAATCTGTCCTGCATCTCAGTGGATTCTATACAAAGAAGATTATAGCTGCGCTTACAATCAGCTGGGTTATACAAAAGAGGAATTGAATATATATAAAAAAGGAGTTTTAATAAACAGACATTGTGCACAATTAAAATTCACATTAAAAAACTCTTTGTCACCATTCTTTCATTATACATTGGCTAGTGCTAGTTCCTATAACTGAACTTTAAGGCAGACAGTGGACAGTAATTGCATTCACTAGAACTGACAGCACAGTCCACAATATGGTGATGTCCGATCATGTAGAAGTGGCAAGAGGTGGCTTCCGACGCGTTTCACTGCAGCTTTTTTACAGGTAACATGCCATGTGCTTCCCAGTATATTTATACCCTTAATAGGTTTCAATTAATCAACAACTGTCATCAATTCCTATAATTAATGTTCTAAATAGATAAAATGTACATAGAAAGACAAACAGAAACTCTTATACACAATCACTATGTAGAATAATGTTTTATTTAATGAATAAGCCTCGACAACCATGGAAAAATATTAATTATGATAAAAACTTACCGTTGATAATTGTATTTTTCCTAAGTCCACAGGATCCACAGGATAACATTGGGATATGATGACATGACAGCGGATTTGCACCAAACGGTTAAAGCTTTCAGCCTCCCAGCATGCAACGGGCCTGTCCATATCTCCCCGCCTCCTGGCTCAGGCAAATCAGTTGTTTTTCCAAAGCTCAAGGCAGGAGCATCATAGATAACCCTAATCAGGCTATAAGAACACACATAAACACCCTTCTGTACATTAAGGAAAAGGTTACTGAGTAAAAGCATCCTAAAATCAGGTGCGTCAGGGTGGGATCCCTGTGGACTTAGGAGAAATACCATTGTCAACTGTAAGTTCTTACCATAATGAATATATCTCCGCCAGGGTCCACAGGTTATCCACCGGATAACATTGGGATGTCCCAAAGCAATTTAGTGGTGGGAAATCCATCGCCCGAATTCAGCATGCCCAAGTGAACACTGACACACCAGTCACACAGCCGCCTATGCTGCGACTGGGTCCCTTTAGATACACAGCCTCTCAGATGGAAGTGGGAAATCAGTCCATGCCGGGAGATTCAGAGGAAACTGGTCATGAACCAGGGGGAGGGGCAAACATCTGACTCTCCACTGCTGACATCAACCGCAGGGATCACAGCCTCATACAACCCTTGGGGCCTATGATCTCTAGGGTCTAGCGCTGGTGCACCCTAGGTGGTGGCTGTGTCAGCGACTAATAGTCTTCTCCCAAAACAGTGCATCTGTGTCCGTGCTCCAGCAACAACCTGGTAATGTCTGCTGGACTTGCTAGTACATCCTACACAGACGCCCACCAAAACAGCACTGTACACGTGGGTTGTCGTGACCCAGCAGAGAATTGTTGGAGTGACTTTCTAAGGTACGTAGAAAGATCACTCAAAAAATTATAAAGACTATAAAAAAAAAGCTTATGGCTGCTAAAAAATCAGCAGCCCATTGACCATGGTCTGGCTCCTGCCAAACCAAACAAAAAAACGATTTGTCTGAGCAAGGAGGCAGGGATATATGGATGGGCCCATTGCATGCTGGGAGGCCGAAAGCTATGACCATTTGGTGCAAATCCGCTGTCATGTCATCATATACAAATGTTATCCTGTGGACCCTGTCAGAGAAATGAAGAATTTTTAAGTTCCCGGCATTACTTCCGGCTGTTGGAACACAAGTGCGGTCACGTGACTTCCAGTCCGTGACCTGCACCATATGCTTCTACCATTAATGTTCAGCCCCTTCCGGGTAGTGCATTGCAGACTCGATCATGTGACTACCAGTCCATTACCCGTATCGTATTTCATATTTATTTATACCACCAAGTCAGAGAATTTGCTTCTAATTGTAAAATACTGTTATATAGGTTGGACCTAATTGGCCACAAATGGTATGAGTTTTTGCATTCCCCAGAACTGTTGCTGAATAATGAAATGCAGGCACGGTCATGTGACTTTCAGTCCGTGAACCGCGCCATGCGTGTCTTTATTGAAGAATGGATCATTTGAAGACAGTGGCGTAGGTGCGATCACATGACTTCTGGTCCATGAATCGCATCCTGAGTGCCACCACATCAATACATAATTAGAGAGTGAAATACAGAAACAGTATGTGCAGTGCATCTGGAAAGTATTCACAGCGCTTCACTTTTTCCACATTTTGTTATGTTACAGTCTTATTCCAAAATGGAATAAAGTAATTTTTTCCCTCCACCTGTGGTAAATTCAGTTGATTGGACATAATTTGTAAAAGGCACACACCTGTCTATATGAGGTCCCACACTTGACAGTGCATGTCTGAGCATGAAGTCAAAGCAATTGTCTGTAGACCTCCGAGACAGGATTGTCTCGATGCCCAAATCTGGGGAAGGGGACATAAAAATATCTGCTGCTTTGAAGGTCCTAATGTGCACAGTGGCTTCCATCATCCGTAAATGGAAGAAGTTCGGAACCACCAGGACTCTTCCTAGAGCTAGCCGGCTGTCTAAACTGAGGGATCGAGGGAAGAAGAGCCATAGTCAGGGAGGTGACCAAGAACCCAATGGTCACTCTTTCAGGGCTACAGCATTCCTCTGTGGATAGAAGAGAACCTTCCAGAAGGACAACTATCTCTGAAGCAATCTATCAATCAGTCAGGTATGGTAGAGTGGCCAGATGGAAGCCACTCTTTAGTAAAAAGCACATGGAAGCCCACCTGGAGTTTGCCAAAATGCACCTCAGACCATGAGAAACAAAAAAATTTGGTCTGACGAGACAAAGATTAAACACTTTGGTGTGAATGCCTGCCGTCATGTTTGGAGGAAACCCGGCAAAGCTTATCACTATAACAATACCATCCCTAAAGTGAAGCATGGTAGTGGCAGCATCATCATGTGGGGATGTTTTGCAGTGGCAGGAACTGGGAGACTAGTCAGGATAGAGGGAAAGATGAATGCAGCACTGTACAAAGAAATCCTGGATGAAACCTGCTCCAGAGTGCTCTTGACCGCAGACCGAGGCAACAGTTAATCTTTCAGCAGGACAACGACCCTAAGCCAAGATATCAAAGGAGTGGCATCAGGACAACTCTGTGAATGTCCTTGAGTGGCCCAGCCAGAGCCCAGACTTGAATCCGATTGAACATCTCTGGAGATATCTGAAAATTGCTGTGCACCGACGCTTCCCATCCAACCTGATGGAGCTTGAGAGTTGGTGCAAAGAGGACTGGGCAAACCTGCCCAAAGATAGGTGTGCCATGCTTGTGGCATCATATTCAAAAATATTTGAGGCTGTAATTGCTGCCAAAGGTACATCAACAAAGTATTGAGCAAAGGCTGTGAATAATTATGTACATGGGTTTTCTTAGTTTTTTTTATTTGCAAAAATTTTAAAAACAGTTTTTTCACATTGTCATTATGGGGTATTCTGTGCAGAAATTTTGAGGGAAAAATAAGATTTTAATACCTACAGGTAAATCCTTTTCTCTTAGTCCGTAGAGGATGCTGCGGATTGTGTAAGGACCATGGGGTATAGACAGGATCCGCAGGAGACATGGGCACACTATAAGACTTTGAATGGGTGTGAACTGGCCCAGGGAGACGGACATTTTGAGGAAAGAATTCAATGTTTAAACACGGTGAGTGTCATAACAGCTCACACCTCGAACATACCGCAGAACATGGGATTCAATAGAACACCAGCCAACGGCATGAACAATACACAGCCACATGCTGAGAGAATATGTAACACAACCAGTGTGTCAACACAACCAATAATAAGACACCGCATGCCATGGCATATACAACATCAGCAACAGCCTGACAGAAAAGAAACACCACAAGAGTGTAACCATAACCAATAACTGCAGAGACAGTATGCACTGGGACGGGCGCCCAGCATCCTCTACGGACTAAGAGAAAAGGATTTACCGGTAGCTATTAAAATCCTATTTTCTCCTACGTCCTAGAGGATGCTGGGGATTCCGTAAGGACCATGGGGTTTATACCAAAGCTCCAGACCGGGTGGGAGAGTGCTGACAACTCTGCAGCACCGATTGAGCAAACATGAGGTCCCCATCAGCCACTGTATCAAACTTGTAGAGCTTAGCAAAAGTGTTTGAACCCAACCAAGTAGCCACTCGGCAAAGTTGAACCGCCGAGACTTCCTCGGGCATCCACCCAAGAAGAGCCCATCTTCCTAGTAGAATGGGTCTCCACCGAGTAACAGCAATCCAGCCATAGAACGAGCACGCCGAATCGAATCACAGATCTAGCGTGTAACAGACTGCAGAGACGCAGGCGCCCCAATCACGCTGAGAGCATACCGGACAAACAGAGCCTCTGTTTCCCCAATCTGAGCCAAATTGGCGACATAAATATTCAAAGCCCTGGCTACATCGAGAGACCTTGAATCAGCCAATGCTTAAGTAACCACAGGCATTAAATAGGCTGATTTCTGCGAAACACAGAAACCACGTTTGGCAGAATTATTATCCGAGTTCTCAATTCCGCTCTATCCACATGGAAGATCAAACCGGGGCTCTTGTGAGACAAAGTCGCTACTTCTGACATCCGCCATGCGGACGCCAAAGCCAAAAGCATGACCACTCTCCAAGAGAGAAATTTTAACACAACCTTTCATAAAGGTTCCAATCAGTGTGACCCAAGAAAACGCACCACCACGTCAAGGTCCCACGGTGCCAATGGTGGCACAATGTGCAGTACTCCTTTCACGAAGGTCCGAACTTCTGGAAAGGTGGTCAATTCTTTACTTGAAAGAAAATTTATAAGGCCAAAACTGCACTGAAATGGAGCCTAACTTTAGGCCTGCATCCACACCTGCTTGCAAAGAATGGAGAAGAACGACCCAGCTGAAAGTATTCCGTAGTAATCTTTCTGGATTCACACCAAGACACATTTTCTCCAAACACGGTGGTTAGGCTTTGCCGTTACTTCTTTTCTACCCTGAAGAAGTGTGGAAATGACTTCACTGGGAATACCCTTTCGGGCTAGGATATGGGGTGCAACCGCCACGCCGTCAAATGCAGCCACGGTAAGTCTTGATACACGACCCGGATCTTAATTGTGCAATAGGGAGGGAACAGGAGAATTTGTAGATGTAGTTCCAGATAAATATAAACGTATACTACCTCTCCGGCAAAGGCTGGTGTAAACTTGGCCGGGCGTCCCCGGCTAGTGAGTCCTACGTTGCCCAATGTTCTGCACAGAGGAGAGGAGTATTGCGGCGCCCAGTGCCAAGCACCTACCAATAGAAAGAGATGTATAGACCTTTGATAAAGTCAAGTGATCGTGACGAAACGCGTCAGAACCCCGCCTTCCATACACCTGGTCCAGGTGAATTAATCCTGTGCAATCCACACAGCTTCTCTTCCATCCGGCTGACCGCGGCAAGAAACCACCTTTGACTCTCCGACAGCAGCTTGCTATCACCGCCGGCCAGCGATCATGAGAACAGGAGACGACCGCACATTTCCTCCTGGCGGCAGGTACTCAGCATTCGGTTACCCACCTTCCCGCTCCGCTGTGCAATCACATTGTGCATCTCAGCAGCTTGCTTCATCGCCGGCTGGAGTACAGGAGACGACTGTACATATTGCTTTGGCGGGGACATTGAGAAAATGGAGCTGAATCCTGTTGTGAGGGCTAAGCCCCGCCCCTTCTCGACGCGCTTCAGCCCTGCAATTTATATAGCTTTTTATGCTGGCCGGACTCAATGGAGGTATGTATTGCTGAAGAGCCGTTGGTGTGTGGGAGCAATGGCGGGCAGCACGACCGCTGCATGGTACCTCTGAGACTCGGAAGTCTTCTGCCGTCACTGAAGTCTTCTGTTCTTCTCATACTCACCCGGCTTCTTTTTTCTGGCTTCTGTGAGGGGGATGACGGCGCGGCTCCGGGAACTAGCAGCTAGGCGCACCAAGTGATCGAACCCTCTGGAGATAATGGTGTCCAGTAGCCTAAGAAGCACAGCCTTTAACTCACAGAAGTATGTCTGCTTCTCTCCCCTCAGTCCCACGATGCTGGGAGCCTGTAGCCAGCAGGTCTCTCTGAAAATAATAAACCTAACATAAAGTCTTTTAGAGCAACTCAGTAGAGCTCCCCTAGTGTGTGTATAGTCTCTCCTGGGCACCGAATCTAACTGAGGTCTGGAGGAGGGGCAAAGAGGGAGGAGCCAGTTCACACCCATTCAAAGTCTTATAGTGTGCCCATGTCTCCTGCGGATCCCGTCTATACCCCATGGTGCTTACGGAGTCCCCAGCATCCTCTAGGACGTATGAGAAAAATGTATTTATTCCATTCTGGAATAAGGCTGTAACATAACAAAATGTGGAAAAAGTGAAGCGCTGTGAATACTTTCCAGATGCACTGTATACTCGATTTTACATTGGTCACAATTATCTCGCATGATATGAATAATTTGGAGTACAATATATAGCATGCTTTAGGGATTGATTAGAGTGTATTTGTGGTCACATGGTTTTCATGCAAGGACTCTCTATTTTACATCGAACCATACATAAAGTGCATAGATATATCCAGCATGACCTATAGAGGGAGTTAACCTTTTCATAAACATATAGGTCAATCATACCAGATTCCTAACCTATAAAGAACCTAAAGCGTCCTATAAAGAGTCCCAAACCACAGGAAAGATCTCAGCATTAAATCAGCAATGGTGCTTTAGAGCTGAGTGGAAGTGAATAACCAGAAACATTATAAAGCAGACGTATCATCCATAACTTCTTTACTGAAAACGTTTTGTGCTAACGTCACCCAGAGGCTGGAAATGGGAAACCTAAATGACAGTATTGAGTTTCACTGACTCGTTCAAACCCTCCAGGAAGATGTCGTTCACTTTAAACATCCAAAAGATGCAAAGATTTCTATACCGGTCCCCCCCCCCCCACTTGGCACTTTTCATAGCAGCGTAAGGATAGATTCCATGCCAAACAATTTAAGACATTTGGGGATTCCATTGTGACAGTCATGCTAACTGCATATGTACTAACATGCGATTAACATGTGAGAAGGTGTGCGGGGGTCTCCGTCACCTCCCAGGCCAGCAAGTAGGCAGCCCCAGGCTCCTCCTCCCTGCAGCCAGGACTTCTGGCTGTATTGCTAGGGGGGAGGGGTTTGTCTGCACATAGGTATTTCCTGGGGGGGGGGGGGGCGGCGTGAGCGTCATGGTGCTGTGGTAAGAAGCCCATAGGTTTCTATAGGGTACCACCATCAAAAGATGGCGATGCCCGCAGCGGCGAAAACCCGGTGGCCAGGGGTTAGTACATATGAAGATGCGGGGGTTTTACCGTATTTTCCCTTTAGCACATCCCACTCTATGTGTTTGAACTCTTCTCAGTATATTTCTATGGTGCTCCAAGAACCTTTACAGCACCAGTTGTTCTACTGATATATTTATTATCACAACCACAAACAAGTAAGTAAATTACTTAAGATGTTTCACAATTAATGACATTTTTAATTTGATATATTAAATAAGGATCTTCTAGATGAATTCTCTGGGTTCAGTTTTGTATGAAATTACATGTTATACATCTGTTCCTGCCACACTTATAGCGCCCTTTAAGGGGGGTACTCACGGAGCGATATTCTAAGCAATCTGACTGTCAGGAATCGACTCACCGCTGTTATGTCGGTCCGCCGGAGCGGACTCCGTCCGGGGTCACTGCACGTTGCTGTCACCTGTCGCCCTGCTCGTGGATGCACCCTCAGGCCTGGAAGCGCCCCTGGAGTCAACGGGCGTGTGAGCGCGCTGCGTTCCTGCCGGGCCGCGGCATGGGCGCTGCCATGACAGTACTCCCCAGTGTAAGTGCGTCGGCCAATCCGGAGCTTGGCCGCACCCCCTTGTCTCACTCCAGCCAATGCCTGCCGGTCAGGGGGTATATCAGGAGCTGCTGGGTGAGTCAGAGGTTGTCCTGAACTTTGTGTCACTCCTGCGACTCGTGTGTTTGGACCTGTTATCCTGTTCCTCCGTGTTCCTGGATATTCTCCTGACCCTCCGTGTTCCTGGACGTTCTCCTGTTCCTCCGTGTTCCTGGATATTCTCCTGTACCTGTTACCCCGTGGAACTACAAGCACCAGCATCACAGCAATACCTTTCTGGCTTCACATCTTTTACACCTGCAGTGTGCTCCAGCCTCCAGCAGTAGAGACTTCCTATCCAGGTGCATTCTAACACCTCACCTGTGATTCAGCCTGCAAGCTGATTGTGCTTCTCCACCAGCACAGTGGACATTAACTCCTAGTCTCCTGCATTACTACCAGGTTTGCTACCATTATTCCATCTCTGCTGGCTCCACGTTATAATTATTCTGGTTCCATTTCTGCATTACAAACTCTGCCATAGACTTTCAGTTTCAAACCATATTATTACCATTGCCGTTACCATTGCCATTACCATTGCATTCGTTTGTTTTACTTTCTGCTGCATTATTATCTGGACTTTCTGTTATTAATTAATTACGTTGTGCACATGCGCAGAAATCCCATACTGCCTCCTCACTTCATTCCTCCTACCTCCACTGACCCACTAGCGCCCCCTCCGGGGACACAAACAAAACCGTCTCTGACAGTAAGTTCAGGACCGATGGACTCGGACGGTGGTCAGAGTGTGGGGTCAGGGGCCTTACAAAATCTGGTCTCCCGTTTGGATGGACAAGAGGCTGTGCAGCAGCAGATATTCCAGTTTCTGCAAGGGATGTCCTCCCGGATTGATACGTTACAACAATCTCTGCTAAGTGCGCCTGCACCTCCAGTTCCTGTTACCTCTGCACATGCCAGTGTTGGGGGTTCTTCTTCTTCTCCGGCTGCATCTGCTCCTGTATCCCGTTTGCACTTGCCTGTGCCTAGCAGGTATGATGGCAGTCCGAAGTTATGCCGTGGGTTCCTCAACCAGTGTGAAGTCCAGTTTGAACTTTTACCTCACAATTTTCCCACGCCAAGATCCAAGGTTGCTTATATCATTTCACTGCTCTCTGGATCAGCCCTGAGCTGGGTGTCTCCTCTGTGGGAACGTGCCGACCCGTTGATGAACAACTATGCCGAGTTTGTTTCCATCTTCAGACGCATCTTCGATGAACCGGGTCGTGCAACATCAGCCTCCGCAGATCTTCTCCAGCTCCGTCAAGGGACTCGCAGTATGGGCCAATACGTCATCCAGTTCCAGACGCTAGCCGCAGAGATCCAGTGGAATAACCAAGCCTTGGTAGCAGCCTTCTGGCATGGACTCTCGGATCGGATAAAAGATGAATTGGCGACCCGTGATATTCCTGAGCAATTACCCGAGCTAATATCCCTATGTATCAAGTTGGACTCTCACATCCGCGAACGCAACAATGAGCGTGCTCGTGCTGAGTGTCGCAAACCAAGAATGGTACCTCCTGTACAGTTGCAGCCTCCACCTTCTGATGAGCCTATGCAAATTAATAGGTCCCGCTTAACTGCTGAGGAGCGGTCAAGGAGACTCCGTGAGAGACTGTGTCTTTACTGTGCGGCAGCAGGTCACCAAATAAGTTCTTGTCCAGTGCGTTCGGGAAACGCCAGATCCTGACTTGTAAGGGAGGAGTCAAGTTGGGATCTTTCAAGCAAGCTCCTTCAACCCAAGATCTCATTCTTCCTGTGACCTTAGAGACGGCGGCTGGACTCCAATCTGCAACTGCGTTGGTAGACTGTGGTGCAGCGGGGAATTTCATCACTCAAGCTGCGGTAGACAAGTTTCATCTGCCAGTCTATGAACTTCCATGTCCAGTCTACATTACGGCAGTAGATGGTAGTCGTATCTCTATGGGGTATATCACTCAACAAACCAGGCCAGTGATACTGGGGGTTGGGTTCCTGCATTCTGAGTTAATAAAGCTTTTAGTTATTCCTCAGGCTACTCAGGAGATTGTGTTAGGTATGCCCTGGCTCCAGTTACATAACCCGCAGATTGATTGGGCTACATTACAGCTAACTGCTTGGGGGTCACATTGCCGTCAGTCTTGTTTAGCCCAAGTTGTTCCTGTCAAGACTTCTGAAATCAAGACCCCGTCTACTCTTCCTACGGCCTACCAAGACTTCGCTGACGTCTTCAGCGAAAAGGCCGCTGATGTCCTACCGCCCCATAGAGAGTGGGATTGCCCCATCGACCTCATTCCTGGCAAAAAACCACCTAGGGGGCGCACCTACCCGTTATCTGTTCCTGAGACTGAATCGATGAGTGATTACATCAAAGAAAACCTTCAGAAAGGATTCATCCGTCCTTCATCATCACCTGCTGGGGCAGGCTTCTTTTTTGTTAAAAAGAAAGATGGAGGACTACGTCCATGTATTGACTACCGGGGACTTAATGACATTACCATTAAGAACAGCTATCCGTTGCCTCTTATTACCGAGTTATTTGATAGGGTCAAAGGAACCCGCATCTTCACCAAGTTAGATCTCCGCGGTGCCTATAATCTCATCAGAATCCGCAGCGGTGATGAATGGAAGACGGCTTTCAATACTCGGGATGGCCATTACGAGTACCTGGTAATGCCATTCGGGTTGAGCAATGCTCCAGCAGTGTTCCAGCACTTTGTTAATGAAATCTTCCGTGACGTTCTGTACAAATATCTCGTAGTTTACCTGGACGATATCCTCATCTTCTCTCAAGACCTCTCTTCTCATCGTCTCCAAGTCCGTGAAGTTCTCCGACGTCTTCGCGAGAACCGTCTCTACGGCAAGTTGTCTAAGTGCACCTTTGAAGTTGCCTCTATACCCTTCCTGGGGTATATAATTTTTGGATCGGATCTCCAGATGGACCCGGCAAAATTGGAAGCCATTGCCAATTGGTCCATTCCGAACACTCTCAAGTCCATTCAACGATTCCTGGGCTTTGCCAATTATTATAGGAAATTCATCCGAGGCTTTTCAACTCTCATTGCTCCTATTACTAGCTTAACTCGAAAAGGGGCAGATCATTCCAACTGGTCAGAAGATGCCATGGCTGCGTTTCAAAAAATCAAGATGGCTTTTATGACCGCACCAGTTTTGTTACAGCCTGATGTTGATAAGCCATTCGAGTTGGAGGTGGATGCTTCCACAGTTGGAGTGGGAGCTGTTCTCTCTCAGATAGGAGCTGACGGGAAGATCCATCCCTGTGGATTCTTTTCCCGCAAATTTCTTCCTGCAGAAGTTAATTATTTGATCGGAGATCAAGAGCTTCTGGCGATTAAACTGGCCCTTGAGGAATGGCGGTATCTCCTGGAAGGGGCGAAGTTTCCATTTAACATCTATACTGATCATAAAAACCTGCTCTATCTGAAGGCAGCTCAGTGCCTTAATCCTCGCCAGTCCCGATGGGCTATGTTCTTCTCCCGTTTTAATTTTAAGCTCCATTTCCGCCCAGGTTCTCAGAATACCAAGGCAGATGCCCTGTCTCGATCCATGGAATCTGAGGACGAGACGTCCGATTCAGTACCACGCTCCATCCTGGATCCTGTGGCATTTGCCTCATCACAAGTTTCTCCAGCTCCGCCTCCTGGTAAGATTTTTGTTGCTCCTGAACTCCGTTCTAAGTTGCTGTCTTGGGCCCATCAGTCTAAGTTTACTGGGCATCCTGGTGTCCTAAAGACTTTTAAATTTCTCTCCGGGACATACTGGTGGCCGAAAATGAAAGTTGACATCAAAGACTTTGTAGCGTCTTGTCCTAAATGTGTGCAGCACAAGACTCCTCGTCAGTCTCCAGCAGGTCAACTACAGCCATTATCCATTCCCAGCCGTCCTTGGTCACATCTGTCGATGGATTTCGTCTCTGACCTTCCCTCCTCCCAAGGATACAACACCATCTGGGTAGTGGTCGACAGATTCACCAAAATGGCTCATTTTGTTCCACTCCAAGGACTTCCTTCAGCTCCAAAACTGGCCCAAATCTTCCTGCGAGAGATTTTCCGTTTACATGGACTACCCACTGAAATAATATCTGACCGTGGAGTCCAGTTTGTGGCAAGGTTTTGGAGAGCTCTCTGTTCTGCCATGCAGGTCCATCTCAAGTTCTCGTCAGCATATCATCCTCAGATGAATGGGCAGACAGAGAGGGTAAACCAGGAGTTGGAAACTTTCCTGAGACTGTACGTATCATCTTCCCAAGATGACTGGGTGGATTTGCTCCCGTGGGCTGAATTCGCTCACAATTTCCGCTACCACACATCTACTGACACTACTCCGTTCTTCGCTGTTTATGGGCAACATCCACGTGTTCCTGATTTTCTAGACCTTCCTAGCATCGATGTTCCTGCTGCCACTACTGTCCTCAGTCAGTTTTCGACAATTTGGAGAAGGATTCATACTTCACTCAAAAAGGCTTCTGCCCGGTACAAGTTCTTTGCCGACCGCAAGAGACGTGCAGTTCCTAGCTTGAAACCAGGGGATAAAGTCTGGCTATCCACCCGGAATCTTCGTCTTAAAGTGCCTTCGATGAAGTTTGCACCACGCTTCATCTGTCCTTTCTCCATCGAAAGAGTTCTTAATCCTGTGGCTTACAAGCTCAAGTTACCCTCTTCATTACGAATTCCTAATGCTTTCCATGTCTCTCTCCTCAGACTATTAGTCCTGAATCGCTTCCAAAGAGCTCTTCCAGCTGGCCCCAGCATTCCAACTCAGCGGGGCATAGAGTTCGAGATAGAGAAGATCCTGGACTCCCGTCACCGGTATGGTCGTCTGCAATATCTCATCGACTGGGCCGGCTATGGTCCTGAGGAGAGGAGTTGGGTGAACTCTGCTGATGTCCACGCTCCCAGGTTGGTCCGTGTTTTCCACAGGTCTCATCCTTCCAAGCCACGTGGGTGTTCGGTGCCCACCCATAAAGGAGGGGGTACTGTCAGGAATCGACTCACCGCTGTTATGTCGGTCCGCCGGAGCGGACTCCGTTTGGGGTCACTGCACGTTGCTGTCACCTGTCGCCCTGCTCGTGGATGCACCCTCAGGCCTGGAAGCGCCCCTGGAGTCAACGGGCGTGTGAGCGCGCCGCGTTCCTGCCGGGCCGCGGCATGGGCGCCGCCATGACAGTATTCCCCAGTGTAAGTGCGGCGGCCAATCCGGAGCTTGGCCGCACCCCCTTGTCTCACTCCAGCCAATGCCTGCCGGTCAGGGGGTATATCAGGAGCTGCTGGGTGAGTCAGAGGTTGTCCTGAACTTTGTGTCACTCCTGCGACTCGTATGTTTGGACCTGTTATCCTGTTCCTCCGTGTTCCTGGATATTCTCCTGACCCTCCGTGTTCCTGGACGTTCTCCTGTTCCTCCGTGTTCCTGGATATTCTCCTGTACCTGTTACCCCGTGGAACTACAAGCACCAGCATCACAGCAATACCTTTCTGGCTTCACATCTTTTACACCTGCAGTGTGCTCCAGCCTCCAGCAGTAGAGACTTCCTATCCAGGTGCATTCTAACACCTCACCTGTGATTCAGCCTGCAAGCTGATTGTGCTTCTCCACCAGCACAGTGGACATTAACTCCTAGTCTCCTGCATTACTACCAGGTTTGCTACCATTATTCCATCTCTGCTGGCTCCACGTTATAATTATTCTGGTTCCAATTCTGCATTACAAACTCTGCCATAGACTTTCAGTTTCAAACCATATTATTACCATTACCATTGCCGTTACCATTGCCATTACCATTGCATTCGTTTGTTTTACTTTCTGCTGCATTATTATCTGGACTTTCTGTTATTAATTAATTACGTTGTGCACATGCGCAGAAATCCCATACTGCCTCCTCACTTCATTCCTCCTACCTCCACTGACCCACTAGCGCCCCCTCCAGGGACACAAACAAAACCGTCTCTGACACTGACTAGATTGCTTAGAATTTCAGCATTATCGTTCCGTGTGTACCCCCTACAGCAATACGCAGCCCCTCGCTGCTGCTAGATTGGCCTGTGGGTCGCTCACTTCACCCGCTGGGTGAAATGAGCGCCCCCCGTCTCCCCCCACATGCTCAACACACATCTCTCCTGCATCGGCCCGTCTATATGGGCATTTAGTCTTTCTTTGCTGTTGTTTAAACCAGTTGTTTTTTCCTAATAAGTTTTTATCTTGTTCTTTGAAATTTCTCAGGTGGCTCGGTGCCAACAGAGTCTTGCGAGATTTATTTCTACGGAATATAAAGCAGGGCTGTTGTGACAAGATGGTAGATAGAATGTTATCTTGTTTTAGGATGTTATAGTTTTTTAACACAATGCTCTTAATTTCAGAGTGGCGGTTATTATATGGTGAAAAAAAAAGATACCTCCCTTTCTTGGGATTTAGTCTGTTTTATAGTCAGGACAAAGAGTTTATCTCTTTCCATAACTTTAACATCATTTAGTGCTTTCTGGACCAGATGTTCTGGATACCCTCTAATAGAGAAGGATTCAACCATATTCCTTGCTTGTGCCTCAAAGGAGTCAAGATCTGAACAGTTCCTTCTGAAGCGGACTAGTTGACCTTTAGGAATACTCTTCTTCCACGGTAATTGGTGGGCACTTTTACAATGAAAATCGGCATTTGTGCGTACTGCTTTGAGATAGTCTGAAGTAGAGCTATTGTTATCCTTTATTTCTAAAGGGACATCAACAATATGTAGAAAAGGGATTGTCTCTTTGGTGGTGCACTTGTAAGAAGAAAAATGTATCTAAAATATAACTTTGAATGTTTTTAATTATAATGCCTCACAATGTGAAACAATATATAAGACTAAAATTGTGTACTAAATAAAATCTCTCTCACATCTAATTAGAATATGGTTCACTGTGTATTGTCTCTTATTTTTATTCCAATCTTTTTATTATGTTTAGGATTATTTATGGACTGCCCGCAATGGTCTATTGACAATTATTTACTATATTGTCCATTGGATCCAGTGATATACCATGAAAATAGAGCATATTATATAGTATTGGTATGGCTCTCAATATAACTGTTCTGTGAGTTGTGCTTGATCTATTTATAGTTATGAAGCACTAAAAGGTGGGCAGTATATTTCTCAGAGAATATGTAAAATGATATGTCCGATGTCATAGGATATTCTCATATTCATATGAATTAATGCCCAAACTACGTCTATTATGCAGATTCATTATGGGAATGTACCTCCATATAGGGCTCGAAATTACAGGTGATTATAATGACATCGTATAATTCAGAATGACTCTGCTGACAATGGGCAGGATATTTTTTATTCTGTAGCTGATTCAGCTTTGATATATTAATAGGCCATGTCTATTACACAGGTCTGACCAATGCAGAGTGTCCAATATAGGGGAGAGAAACTACTGGCAATATGATATATAAAGTTATATGCCACGTATGTATTCCCTATAGTGGTGTGTAGTCTATATACCCTATATCTTCGGTTAGTGGCTAAAAGCTTATATGGCTTTATATATCACTACAATCCGTAATTATCCTGCTACCTGGTCTCCAGCAATATTAATTAGTTGCTGCTGATAATTATAATCGTATTCCCAGATAGTCTGCTGACTGTAGTACTGGCGTTATGGTAAATATGGTTTTTGATTATATATAAAACCTAGCTGAAACGTATTTCTAATTACCACTTCTGTACACCTTTATTTTAAACAAATAACATTAGATACCAAACCAGTATCAAAAAGTGGAACTGCAGTTCAGAAACGTGTTTATTGCATTGATGGGTAACATTGTAACGAGATGCCTCTAGTTATATTGTAGTTTCATTCTCAATCTGGGCTGCGTGAGATTTCATTATTAGGACTCATCAGCTCACTCTGCACTAGATTAATAAATACCATTCACAGTATTGCCCTTTCATTTAGGGTTAGATGGCAACATTTATGTATCTATCACTTCAAATATTTAATATATGTCCTGTAATCTAGTTTGAGAGAGATATTTTATTTAATACACACTTTTAGTCTTATATATTTTCCCACATGGTGAGACATTATAATTGAAAACATTAAGTTATATTTTAAAAACATTTTTCTTCTTACAAGTGCCCAAACAAAGACACAATCCTTTTTCTATATATTGTTAACCTTCACCCTTATTGTCTATGGCAGCACCCCCTATTTGATTGATGCAGAAATATTCCATGCAATAAATTGGGGATTCCACATTAATAAAATACATATAAATTGATTAGTGTAGAAGATATCCCTATTCCTGTTTCCCTTGATTCAGAACTAAAGTGACATCAAGAAAGTTGGTGCATGGGGATGAAACATGTGAGTGAGAGGTTGTTGTTGTTATTGGAATAGAGGTTAGTAACAAAATAGTGAGCAGAAGTGCTGTCCCCATCCCAAATAATAAAAAAGATTGTCTATATAACAGCCATAGAGTACCAGGTGCACGCTAAAGCCACCGCCCCCCACGAGCTGGTCTTCAACATCACCCATGTAGAGGTTTGCGTAACTTGGCGCGTACCTTGTTCCCATGGCCGTTCCCACCACGTGTAAATAAAATGTGTCCAAAAATAAAAAGAATTATGTTGAAGAATAAAGTAAATAGAATCTAGAATGAATCATCTGTGTTTCACCAGAGACTCAGTGACACACAGTATACAGGTGTCACATATCACTTTACTTAGCACAGTCTCCTAGTGCGTCTTAGTCACATCAAGTTGAGACTAAGATGCATTCTCTGCATAAAAGCCACCTGATACAAGCAGTCATACAAGACCTGTCAGCTCACTCACGCCAGGCTTCTCCCACTGTGTGGCATATTGAGGCTGGCTGTATGAGGACACATCTGTAATAGCCTCTAATGCTTATTATCTTTCCATAATTACATATGGCGTATAGCTTGGGCGTCACACACAGTGCAGATACAGTAATCAGTCTTACACATAATTATATGTATCTATAACAGCTATAGGAGCTAACAAACACATTTCCTCTTCTGTATATGTAACGTATGGTGTAACTAGATCTGACTCCTGTTATTCTCACCAGTAATAATGTTACTTATACATTTCCCCTTCTGTGTATGTAACGTATGGTGTAACTAGATCTGACTCCTGTCATTCTCACCAGTAATAATGTTACTTATACATTTCCCCTTCTGTATATGTAACGTATGGTGTAACTAGATCTGACTCCTGTCATTCTCACCAGTAATAATGTTACTTATATATTTCCCCTTCTGTATATGTAACGTATGGTGTAACTAGATCTGACTCCTGTCATTCTCACCAGTAATAATGTTACTTATACATTTCCCCTTCTGTATATGTAACGTATGGTGTAACTAGATCTGACTCCTGTCATTCTCACCAGTAATAATGTTACTTATACATTTCCCCTTCTGTATATATAACATATGGTGTAACTAGATCTGACTCCTGTCACTCTCACCAGTAATAATGTTACTTATACATTTCCCCTTCTGTATATGTAACGTATGGTGTAACTAGATCTGACTCCTGTCATTCTCACCAGTAATAATGTTACTTATACATTTCCCCGTCTGTATATGTAACGTATGGTGTAACTAGATCTGACTCCTGTCATTCTCACCAGTAATAATGTTACTTATACATTTCCCCTTCTGTATATGTAATGTATGGTGTAACTAGATCTGACTCCTGTCATTCTCACCAGTAATAATGTTACTTGTACATTTCCCCTTCTGTATATGTAACGTATGGTGTAACTAGATCTGACTCCTGTCACTCTCACCAGTAATAATGTTACTTATACATTTCCCCTTCTGTATATGTAACGTATGGTGTAACTAGATCCGACTCCTGTCATTCTCACCAGTAATAATGTTACTTATACATTTCCCATTGTGTATATGTAACGTATGGTTTAACTAGATCTGACTCCTGTCATTCTCACCAGTAATAATGTTACTTATACATTTCCCCTTCTGTATATGTAACGTATGGTGTAACTAGATCGGACTCCTGTCACTCTCACCGGTAATAATGTTACTTATACATTTCACCTTCTGTATATGTAACGTATGGTGTAACTAGATATTACTCCTGTCATTCTCACCAGTAATAATGTTACTTATACATTTCCCCTTCTGTATATGGAACGTATGGTGTAACTAGATCTGACTCCTGTCATTCTCACCAGTAATAATGTTACTTATACATTTCCCCTTCTGTATATGGAACGTATGGTGTAACTAGATCTGACTCCTGTCATTCTCACCGGTAATAATGTTACTTATACATTTCCCCTTCTGTATATGTAACGTATGGTGTAACTAGATCTGACTCCTGTCATTCTCACCAGTAATAATGTTACTTATACATTTCCCCTTCTGCATATGTAACGTATGGTGTAACTAGATCTGACTCCTGTTAGTCTTACCAGTAATAATGTTACTTATACATTTCCTCTTCTGTATATGTAATGTATGGTGTAACTAGATCTGACTCCTGTCATTTTCACCAGTAATAATGTTACTTATACATTTCCCCTTCTGTATATGTAACGTATGGTGTAACTAGATCTGGCTCCTGTCATTCTCACCAGTAATAATGTTACTTATACATTTCCCCTTCTGTATATGTAACGTCTGGTGAAACTAGATCTGACTTCTGTCATTCTCACCAGTAATAATGTTACTTATACATTTCCCCTTCTGTATATAGAACATATGGTGTAACTAGATCTACCTCCGGTCATTCTCACCAGTAATAATGTTACTTATACATTTCCCCTTCTGTATATGTAACGTCTGGTGAAACTAGATCTGACTTCTGTCATTCTCACCAGTAATAATGTTACTTATACATTTCCCCTTCTGTATATAGAACATATGGTGTAACTAGATCTACCTCCGGTCATTCTCACCAGTAATAATGTTACTTATACATTTCCCCTTCTGTATATGTAATGTATGGTGTAACTAGATCTGACTCCTGTCATTCTCACCAGTAATAATGTTACTTATACATTTCCCCTTCTGTATATGTAATGTATGGTGTAACTAGGTCTGACTTCTGTCATTCTCACCAGTAATAACGTTACTTATACATTTCCCTTTCTGTATATGTAACGTATGGTGTAACTAGATCTGACTTCTGTCATTCTCACCAGTAATAACGTTACTTATACATTTCCCTTTCTGTATATGTAACGTATGGTGTAACTAGATCTGACTCCTGTCATTCTCACCAGTAATAACGTTACTTATACATTTCCCTTTCTGTATATGTAACGTATGGTGTAACTAGATCTGACTCCTGTCACTCTCACCAGTAATAATGTTACTTATACATTTCCCCTTCTGTATATGTAACGTATGGTGTAACTAGATCTGACTCCTGTCATTCTCACCAGTAATAATGTTACTTATACATTTCCCCTTCTGCATATGTAACGTATGGTGTAACTAGATCTGACTCCTGTTAGTCTTACCAGTAATAATGTTACTTATAAATTTCCTCTTCTGTATATGTAACGTATGGTGTAACTAGATCTGACTTCTGTCATTTTCACCAGTAATAATGTTACTTATACATTTCCCCTTCTGTATATGTAACGTATGGTGTAACTAGATCTGGCTCCTGTCATTCTCACCAGTAATAATGTTACTTATACATTTCCCCTTCTGTATATGTAACGTCTGGTGAAACTAGATCTGACTTCTGTCATTCTCACCAGTAATAATGTTACTTATACATTTCCCTTTCTGTATATGTAACGTATGGTGTAACTAGATCTGACTCCTGTCATTCTCACCAGTAATAACGTTACTTATACATTTCCCTTTCTGTATATGTAACGTATGGTGTAACTAGATCTGACTCCTGTCATTCTCACCAGTAATAACGTTACTTATACATTTCCCTTTCTGTATATGTAACGTATGGTGTAACTAGATCTGACTCCTGTCACTCTCACCAGTAATAATGTTACTTATACATTTCTCCTTCTGTATATGTAACGTATGGTGTAACTAGATCTGACTCCTGTCATTCTCACCAGTAATAATGTTACTTATACATTTCCCCTTCTGTATATGTAACGTATGGTGTAACTAGATCTAACACCTGTCATTCTCACCAGTAATAATGTTACTTATACATTTCCCCTTCTGTATATGGAACGTATGGTGTAACTAGATCTGACTCCTGTCATTCTCACCAGTAATAATGATACTTATACATTTCCCTTTCTGTATATGTAACATGTGGTGTAACTAGATCTGACTCCTGTCATTCTCACCAGTAATAATGTTACTTATACATTTCCCCTTCTGTATATGTAATGTATGGTGTAACTAGATCTGACTCCTGTCATTCTCACCAGTAATAATGTTACTAATACATTTCCCCTTCTGTATATGATACGTATGGTGTAACTAGATCTGACTCCTGTCATTCTCACCAGTAATAATGTTACTTATACATTTCCCCTTCTGTAAATGTAACGTATGGTGTAACTAGATCTGACTCCTGTCATTCTCACCAGTAATGTTACTTATACATTTCTCCTTCTGTATATGTAACATATGGTGTAACTAGATCTGACTCCTGTCGTTCTCACCTGTAATAATGTTACTAATACATTTCCCCTTCTGTATATGTAACGTATGGTGTAACTAGATCTGACTCCTGTAATTCTCACCGGTAATGTTACTTATACATTTCCTCTTCTGTATATGTAACGTATGGTGTAACTAGATCTGACTCCTGTCATTCTCACCAGTATTAATGTTACTTATACATTTACCCTTCTGTATATGTAACGTATGGTGTAACTAGATCTAACACCTGTCATTCTCACCAGTAATAATGTTACTAATACATTTCCCCTTCTGTATATGATACGTATGGTGTAACTAGATCTGACTCCTGTCATTCTCACCAGTAATAATGTTACTTATACATTTCCCCTTCTGTAAATGTAACGTATGGTGTAACTAGATCTGACTCCTGTCATTCTCACCAGTAATGTTACTTATACATTTCTCCTTCTGTATATGTAACATATGGTGTAACTAGATCTGACTCCTGTCGTTCTCACCTGTAATAATGTTACTAATACATTTCCCCTTCTGTATATGTAACGTATGGTGTAACTAGATCTGACTCCTGTAATTCTCACCGGTAATGTTACTTATACATTTCCTCTTCTGTATATGTAACGTATGGTGTAACTAGATCTGACTCCTGTCATTCTCACCAGTATTAATGTTACTTATACATTTACCCTTCTGTATATGTAACGTATGGTGTAACTAGACCTGACTCCTGTTATTCTCACCAGTAATGATACCTATACATTTCCCATTGTGTATATGTAACGTATGGTGTAACTAGAATCTGACTCCTGTCATTCTCACCAGTAATAATGTTACTTGGACATTTCCCCTTCTGTATATGGAACATATGGTGTAACTAGATCTGACTCCTGTCACTCTCACCAGTAATAATGTTACTTATACATTTCCCCTTCTGTATATGTAACATATGGTGTAACTAGATCTGACTCCTTTCATTCTCACCAGTAATAATGTTACTTATACATTTCCCGTTCTGTATGTGTAACATATGGTGTAACTAGATCTGACTCCTGTCATTCTCAACAGTAATAATGTTACTTATATAATTCCCCTTCTGTATATGTAAAGTATGGTGTAACTAGATCTGACTCCTGTCATTCTCACCAGTAATAATGATACTTATACATTTCCCATTCTGTATATGTAACGTATGGTGTAACTAGATCCGACTCCTGTCACTCTCACCAGTAATAATGTTACTTATACATTTCCCCTTCTGTATATGTAACGTATGGTGTAACCAGATCCGACTTCTGTCACTCTCTCCAGTAATAATGTTACTTATACATTTCCCCTTCTGTATATGTATTGTATGGTGTAACTAGATCTGACTCCTGTCATTCTCACCAGTAATAATGTTACTTATACATTTCCCCTTCTGTATATGTAACGTATGGTGTAACTAGATCTGACTCCTGTCATTCTCACCAGTAATAATGTTACTTATATAATTTCCCTTCTGTATATGTAACGTATGGTGTAACTAGATCTGACTCCTGTCATTCTCACCAGTAATAATGTTACTTATATAATTTCCCTTCTGTATATGTAACGTATGGTGTAACTAGATCTAACACCTGTCATTCTCACCAGTAATAATGTTACTTATACATTTACCCTTCTGTATATGTAACGTATGGTGTAACTAGATCTGACTCCTGTCATTCTCACCAGTAATAATGTTACTTATACATTTCCCCTTCTGTATATGTAATGTATGGTGTAACTAGATCTGACTCCTGTCATTCTCACCAGTAATAATGTTACTTGTACATTTCCCCTTCTGTATATGTAACGTATGGTGTAACTAGATCTGACTCCTGTCACTCTCACCAGTAATAATGTTACTTATACATTTCCCCTTCTGTATATGTAACGTATGGTGTAACTAGATCCGACTCCTGTCATTCTCACCAGTAATAATGTTACTTATACATTTCCCATTGTGTATATGTAACGTATGGTTTAACTAGATCTGACTCCTGTCATTCTCACCAGTAATAATGTTACTTATACATTTCCCCTTCTGTATATGTAACGTATGGTGTAACTAGATCGGACTCCTGTCACTCTCACCGGTAATAATGTTACTTATACATTTCACCTTCTGTATATGTAACGTATGGTGTAACTAGATATTACTCCTGTCATTCTCACCAGTAATAATGTTACTTATACATTTCCCCTTCTGTATATGGAACGTATGGTGTAACTAGATCTGACTCCTGTCATTCTCACCAGTAATAATGTTACTTATACATTTCCCCTTCTGTATATGGAACGTATGGTGTAACTAGATCTGACTCCTGTCATTCTCACCGGTAATAATGTTACTTATACATTTCCCCTTCTGTATATGTAACGTATGGTGTAACTAGATCTGACTCCTGTCATTCTCACCAGTAATAATGTTACTTATACATTTCCCCTTCTGTATATGTAACGTATGGTGTAACTAGATCTGACTCCTGTCATTCTCACCAGTAATAATGTTACTTATACATTTCCCCTTCTGCATATGTAACGTATGGTGTAACTAGATCTGACTCCTGTTAGTCTTACCAGTAATAATGTTACTTATACATTTCCTCTTCTGTATATGTAATGTATGGTGTAACTAGATCTGACTCCTGTCATTTTCACCAGTAATAATGTTACTTATACATTTCCCCTTCTGTATATGTAACGTATGGTGTAACTAGATCTGGCTCCTGTCATTCTCACCAGTAATAATGTTACTTATACATTTCCCCTTCTGTATATGTAACGTCTGGTGAAACTAGATCTGACTCCTGTCATTCTCACCAGTAATAATGTTACTTATACATTTCCCCTTCTGTATATGTAACGTATGGTGTAACTAGATCTGACTCCTGTCATTCTCACCAGTAATAATGTTACTTATACATTTCCCCTTCTGTATATGTAATGTATGGTGTAACTAGATCTGACTTCTGTCATTCTCACCAGTAATAATGTTACTTATACATTTCCCCTTCTGTATATAGAACATATGGTGTAACTAGATCTACCTCCGGTCATTCTCACCAGTAATAATGTTACTTATACATTTCCCCTTCTGTATATGTAACGTCTGGTGAAACTAGATCTGACTTCTGTCATTCTCACCAGTAATAATGTTACTTATACATTTCCCCTTCTGTATATAGAACATATGGTGTAACTAGATCTACCTCCGGTCATTCTCACCAGTAATAATGTTACTTATACATTTCCCCTTCTGTATATGTAACGTATGGTGTAACTAGATCTGACTCCTGTCATTCTCACCAGTAATAATGTTACTTATACATTTCCCCTTCTGTATATGTAATGTATGGTGTAACTAGGTCTGACTTCTGTCATTCTCACCAGTAATAACGTTACTTATACATTTCCCTTTCTGTATATGTAACGTATGGTGTAACTAGATCTGACTTCTGTCATTCTCACCAGTAATAACGTTACTTATACATTTCCCTTTCTGTATATGTAACGTATGGTGTAACTAGATCTGACTCCTGTCATTCTCACCAGTAATAACGTTACTTATACATTTCCCTTTCTGTATATGTAACGTATGGTGTAACTAGATCTGACTCCTGTCACTCTCACCAGTAATAATGTTACTTATACATTTCCCCTTCTGTATATGTAACGTATGGTGTAACTAGATCTGACTCCTGTCATTCTCACCAGTAATAATGTTACTTATACATTTCCCCTTCTGCATATGTAACGTATGGTGTAACTAGATCTGACTCCTGTTAGTCTTACCAGTAATAATGTTACTTATAAATTTCCTCTTCTGTATATGTAATGTATGGTGTAACTAGATCTGACTCCTGTCATTCTCACCAGTAATAATGTTACTTATACATTTCCCCTTCTGTATATGTGACGTATGGTGTAACTAGATCTGACTCCTGTCATTCTCACCAGTAATAATGTTACTTATACATTTCCCCTTCTGTATATATAACATATGGTGTAACTAGATCTGACTCCTGTCACTCTCACCAGTAATAATGTTACTTATACATTTCCCCTTCTGTATATGTAACGTATGGTGTAACTAGATCTGACTCCTGTCATTCTCACCAGTAATAATGTTACTTATACATTTCCCCTTCTGTATATGTAACGTATGGTGTAACTAGATCTGACTCCTGTCATTCTCACCAGTAATAATGTTACTTATACATTTCCCCTTCTGTATATGTAATGTATGGTGTAACTAGATCTGACTCCTGTCATTCTCACCAGTAATAATGTTACTTGTACATTTCCCCTTCTGTATATGTAACGTATGGTGTAACTAGATCTGACTCCTGTCACTCTCACCAGTAATAATGTTACTTATACATTTCCCCTTCTGTATATGTAACGTATGGTGTAACTAGATCCGACTCCTGTCATTCTCACCAGTAATAATGTTACTTATACATTTCCCATTGTGTATATGTAACGTATGGTTTAACTAGATCTGACTCCTGTCATTCTCACCAGTAATAATGTTACTTATACATTTCCCCTTCTGTATATGTAACGTATGGTGTAACTAGATCGGACTCCTGTCACTCTCACCGGTAATAATGTTACTTATACATTTCACCTTCTGTATATGTAACGTATGGTGTAACTAGATATTACTCCTGTCATTCTCACCAGTAATAATGTTACTTATACATTTCCCCTTCTGTATATGGAACGTATGGTGTAACTAGATCTGACTCCTGTCATTCTCACCAGTAATAATGTTACTTATACATTTCCCCTTCTGTATATGGAACGTATGGTGTAACTAGATCTGACTCCTGTCATTCTCACCGGTAATAATGTTACTTATACATTTCCCCTTCTGTATATGTAACGTATGGTGTAACTAGATCTGACTCCTGTCATTCTCACCAGTAATAATGTTACTTATACATTTCCCCTTCTGCATATGTAACGTATGGTGTAACTAGATCTGACTCCTGTTAGTCTTACCAGTAATAATGTTACTTATACATTTCCTCTTCTGTATATGTAATGTATGGTGTAACTAGATCTGACTCCTGTCATTTTCACCAGTAATAATGTTACTTATACATTTCCCCTTCTGTATATGTAACGTATGGTGTAACTAGATCTGGCTCCTGTCATTCTCACCAGTAATAATGTTACTTATACATTTCCCCTTCTGTATATGTAACGTCTGGTGAAACTAGATCTGACTTCTGTCATTCTCACCAGTAATAATGTTACTTATACATTTCCCCTTCTGTATATAGAACATATGGTGTAACTAGATCTACCTCCGGTCATTCTCACCAGTAATAATGTTACTTATACATTTCCCCTTCTGTATATGTAACGTCTGGTGAAACTAGATCTGACTTCTGTCATTCTCACCAGTAATAATGTTACTTATACATTTCCCCTTCTGTATATAGAACATATGGTGTAACTAGATCTACCTCCGGTCATTCTCACCAGTAATAATGTTACTTATACATTTCCCCTTCTGTATATGTAATGTATGGTGTAACTAGATCTGACTCCTGTCATTCTCACCAGTAATAATGTTACTTATACATTTCCCCTTCTGTATATGTAATGTATGGTGTAACTAGGTCTGACTTCTGTCATTCTCACCAGTAATAACGTTACTTATACATTTCCCTTTCTGTATATGTAACGTATGGTGTAACTAGATCTGACTTCTGTCATTCTCACCAGTAATAACGTTACTTATACATTTCCCTTTCTGTATATGTAACGTATGGTGTAACTAGATCTGACTCCTGTCATTCTCACCAGTAATAACGTTACATATACATTTCCCTTTCTGTATATGTAACGTATGGTGTAACTAGATCTGACTCCTGTCACTCTCACCAGTAATAATGTTACTTATACATTTCCCCTTCTGTATATGTAACGTATGGTGTAACTAGATCTGACTCCTGTCATTCTCACCAGTAATAATGTTACTTATACATTTCCCCTTCTGCATATGTAACGTATGGTGTAACTAGATCTGACTCCTGTTAGTCTTACCAGTAATAATGTTACTTATAAATTTCCTCTTCTGTATATGTAACGTATGGTGTAACGAGATCTGACTTCTGTCATTTTCACCAGTAATAATGTTACTTATACATTTCCCCTTCTGTATATGTAACGTATGGTGTAACTAGATCTGGCTCCTGTCATTCTCACCAGTAATAATGTTACTTATACATTTCCCCTTCTGTATATGTAACGTCTGGTGAAACTAGATCTGACTTCTGTCATTCTCACCAGTAATAATGTTACTTATACATTTCCCTTTCTGTATATGTAACGTATGGTGTAACTAGATCTGACTCCTGTCATTCTCACCAGTAATAACGTTACTTATACATTTCCCTTTCTGTATATGTAACGTATGGTGTAACTAGATCTGACTCCTGTCATTCTCACCAGTAATAACGTTACTTATACATTTCCCTTTCTGTATATGTAACGTATGGTGTAACTAGATCTGACTCCTGTCACTCTCACCAGTAATAATGTTACTTATACATTTCTCCTTCTGTATATGTAACGTATGGTGTAACTAGATCTGACTCCTGTCATTCTCACCAGTAATAATGTTACTTATACATTTCCCCTTCTGTATATGTAACGTATGGTGTAACTAGATCTAACACCTGTCATTCTCACCAGTAATAATGTTACTTATACATTTCCCCTTCTGTATATGGAACGTATGGTGTAACTAGATCTGACTCCTGTCATTCTCACCAGTAATAATGATACTTATACATTTCCCTTTCTGTATATGTAACATGTGGTGTAACTAGATCTGACTCCTGTCATTCTCACCAGTAATAATGTTACTTATACATTTCCCCTTCTGTATATGTAATGTATGGTGTAACTAGATCTGACTCCTGTCATTCTCACCAGTAATAATGTTACTAATACATTTCCCCTTCTGTATATGATACGTATGGTGTAACTAGATCTGACTCCTGTCATTCTCACCAGTAATAATGTTACTTATACATTTCCCCTTCTGTAAATGTAACGTATGGTGTAACTAGATCTGACTCCTGTCATTCTCACCAGTAATGTTACTTATACATTTCTCCTTCTGTATATGTAACATATGGTGTAACTAGATCTGACTCCTGTCGTTCTCACCTGTAATAATGTTACTAATACATTTCCCCTTCTGTATATGTAACGTATGGTGTAACTAGATCTGACTCCTGTAATTCTCACCGGTAATGTTACTTATACATTTCCTCTTCTGTATATGTAACGTATGGTGTAACTAGATCTGACTCCTGTCATTCTCACCAGTATTAATGTTACTTATACATTTACCCTTCTGTATATGTAACGTATGGTGTAACTAGATCTAACACCTGTCATTCTCACCAGTAATAATGTTACTAATACATTTCCCCTTCTGTATATGATACGTATGGTGTAACTAGATCTGACTCCTGTCATTCTCACCAGTAATAATGTTACTTATACATTTCCCCTTCTGTAAATGTAACGTATGGTGTAACTAGATCTGACTCCTGTCATTCTCACCAGTAATGTTACTTATACATTTCTCCTTCTGTATATGTAACATATGGTGTAACTAGATCTGACTCCTGTCGTTCTCACCTGTAATAATGTTACTAATACATTTCCCCTTCTGTATATGTAACGTATGGTGTAACTAGATCTGACTCCTGTAATTCTCACCGGTAATGTTACTTATACATTTCCTCTTCTGTATATGTAACGTATGGTGTAACTAGATCTGACTCCTGTCATTCTCACCAGTATTAATGTTACTTATACATTTACCCTTCTGTATATGTAACGTATGGTGTAACTAGACCTGACTCCTGTTATTCTCACCAGTAATGATACCTATACATTTCCCATTGTGTATATGTAACGTATGGTGTAACTAGAATCTGACTCCTGTCATTCTCACCAGTAATAATGTTACTTGGACATTTCCCCTTCTGTATATGGAACATATGGTGTAACTAGATCTGACTCCTGTCACTCTCACCAGTAATAATGTTACTTATACATTTCCCCTTCTGTATATGTAACATATGGTGTAACTAGATCTGACTCCTTTCATTCTCACCAGTAATAATGTTACTTATACATTTCCCGTTCTGTATGTGTAACATATGGTGTAACTAGATCTGACTCCTGTCATTCTCAACAGTAATAATGTTACTTATATAATTCCCCTTCTGTATATGTAAAGTATGGTGTAACTAGATCTGACTCCTGTCATTCTCACCAGTAATAATGATACTTATACATTTCCCATTCTGTATATGTAACGTATGGTGTAACTAGATCCGACTCCTGTCACTCTCACCAGTAATAATGTTACTTATACATTTCCCCTTCTGTATATGTAACGTATGGTGTAACCAGATCCGACTTCTGTCACTCTCTCCAGTAATAATGTTACTTATACATTTCCCCTTCTGTATATGTATTGTATGGTGTAACTAGTTCTGACTCCTGTCATTCTCACCAGTAATAATGTTACTTATACATTTCCCCTTCTGTATATGTAACGTATGGTGTAACTAGATCTGACTCCTGTCATTCTCACCAGTAATAATGTTACTTATATAATTTCCCTTCTGTATATGTAACGTATGGTGTAACTAGATCTGACTCCTGTCATTCTCACCAGTAATAATGTTACTTATATAATTTCCCTTCTGTATATGTAACGTATGGTGTAACTAGATCTAACACCTGTCATTCTCACCAGTAATAATGTTACTTATACATTTACCCTTCTGTATATGTAACGTATGGTGTAACTAGATCTGACTCCTGTCATTCTCACCAGTAATAATGTTACTTATACATTTCCCCTTCTGTATATGTAATGTATGGTGTAACTAGATCTGACTCCTGTCATTCTCACCAGTAATAATGTTACTTGTACATTTCCCCTTCTGTATATGTAACGTATGGTGTAACTAGATCTGACTCCTGTCACTCTCACCAGTAATAATGTTACTTATACATTTCCCCTTCTGTATATGTAACGTATGGTGTAACTAGATCCGACTCCTGTCATTCTCACCAGTAATAATGTTACTTATACATTTCCCATTGTGTATATGTAACGTATGGTTTAACTAGATCTGACTCCTGTCATTCTCACCAGTAATAATGTTACTTATACATTTCCCCTTCTGTATATGTAACGTATGGTGTAACTAGATCGGACTCCTGTCACTCTCACCGGTAATAATGTTACTTATACATTTCACCTTCTGTATATGTAACGTATGGTGTAACTAGATATTACTCCTGTCATTCTCACCAGTAATAATGTTACTTATACATTTCCCCTTCTGTATATGGAACGTATGGTGTAACTAGATCTGACTCCTGTCATTCTCACCAGTAATAATGTTACTTATACATTTCCCCTTCTGTATATGGAACGTATGGTGTAACTAGATCTGACTCCTGTCATTCTCACCGGTAATAATGTTACTTATACATTTCCCCTTCTGTATATGTAACGTATGGTGTAACTAGATCTGACTCCTGTCATTCTCACCAGTAATAATGTTACTTATACATTTCCCCTTCTGTATATGTAACGTATGGTGTAACTAGATCTGACTCCTGTCATTCTCACCAGTAATAATGTTACTTATACATTTCCCCTTCTGCATATGTAACGTATGGTGTAACTAGATCTGACTCCTGTTAGTCTTACCAGTAATAATGTTACTTATACATTTCCTCTTCTGTATATGTAATGTATGGTGTAACTAGATCTGACTCCTGTCATTTTCACCAGTAATAATGTTACTTATACATTTCCCCTTCTGTATATGTAACGTATGGTGTAACTAGATCTGGCTCCTGTCATTCTCACCAGTAATAATGTTACTTATACATTTCCCCTTCTGTATATGTAACGTCTGGTGAAACTAGATCTGACTCCTGTCATTCTCACCAGTAATAATGTTACTTATACATTTCCCCTTCTGTATATGTAACGTATGGTGTAACTAGATCTGACTCCTGTCATTCTCACCAGTAATAATGTTACTTATACATTTCCCCTTCTGTATATGTAATGTATGGTGTAACTAGATCTGACTTCTGTCATTCTCACCAGTAATAATGTTACTTATACATTTCCCCTTCTGTATATAGAACATATGGTGTAACTAGATCTACCTCCGGTCATTCTCACCAGTAATAATGTTACTTATACATTTCCCCTTCTGTATATGTAACGTCTGGTGAAACTAGATCTGACTTCTGTCATTCTCACCAGTAATAATGTTACTTATACATTTCCCCTTCTGTATATAGAACATATGGTGTAACTAGATCTACCTCCGGTCATTCTCACCAGTAATAATGTTACTTATACATTTCCCCTTCTGTATATGTAACGTATGGTGTAACTAGATCTGACTCCTGTCATTCTCACCAGTAATAATGTTACTTATACATTTCCCCTTCTGTATATGTAATGTATGGTGTAACTAGGTCTGACTTCTGTCATTCTCACCAGTAATAACGTTACTTATACATTTCCCTTTCTGTATATGTAACGTATGGTGTAACTAGATCTGACTTCTGTCATTCTCACCAGTAATAACGTTACTTATACATTTCCCTTTCTGTATATGTAACGTATGGTGTAACTAGATCTGACTCCTGTCATTCTCACCAGTAATAACGTTACTTATACATTTCCCTTTCTGTATATGTAACGTATGGTGTAACTAGATCTGACTCCTGTCACTCTCACCAGTAATAATGTTACTTATACATTTCCCCTTCTGTATATGTAACGTATGGTGTAACTAGATCTGACTCCTGTCATTCTCACCAGTAATAATGTTACTTATACATTTCCCCTTCTGCATATGTAACGTATGGTGTAACTAGATCTGACTCCTGTTAGTCTTACCAGTAATAATGTTACTTATAAATTTCCTCTTCTGTATATGTAATGTATGGTGTAACTAGATCTGACTCCTGTCATTCTCACCAGTAATAATGTTACTTATACATTTCCCCTTCTGTATATGTGACGTATGGTGTAACTAGATCTGACTCCTGTCATTCTCACCAGTAATAATGTTACTTATACATTTCCCCTTCTGTATATGTAATGTATGGTGTAACTAGATCTGACTCCTGTCATTCTCACCAGTAATAATGTTACTTATACATTTCCCCTTCTGTATATGTGACGTATGGTGTAACTAGATCTGACTCCTGTCATTCTCACCAGTAATAATGTTACTTATACATTTCCCCTTCTGTATATGATACGTATGGTGTAACTAGATCTGACTCCTGTCATTCTCACCAGTAATAATGTTACTAATACATTTCCCCTTCTGTATATGTGACGTATGGTGTAACTAGATCTGACTCCTGTCATTCTCACCAGTAATAATGTTACTTATACATTTCCCCTTCTGTATATGTAACGTATGGTGTAACTAGATCTGACTCCTGTCATTTTCACCAGTAATAATGTTACTTATACATTTCCCCTTCTGTATATGTAACGTATGGTGTAACTAGATCTGGCTCCTGTCATTCTCACCAGTAATAATGTTACTTATACATTTCCCCTTCTGTATATGTAACGTCTGGTGAAACTAGATCTGACTTCTGTCATTCTCACCAGTAATAATGTTACTTATACATTTCCCCTTCTGTATATAGAACATATGGTGTAACTAGATCTACCTCCGGTCATTCTCACCAGTAATAATGTTACTTATACATTTCCCCTTCTGTATATGTAACGTATGGTGTAACTAGATCTGACTCCTGTCATTCTCACCAGTAATAATGTTACTTATACATTTCCCCTTCTGTATATGTAACGTATGGTGTAACCAGATCTGACTCCTGTCATTCTCACCAGTAATAACGTTACTTATACATTTCCCTTTCTGTATATGTAACGTATGGTGTAACTAGATCTGACTCCTGTCATTCTCACCAGTAATAACGTTACTTATACATTTCCCTTTCTGTATATGTAACGTATGGTGTAACTAGATCTGACTCCTGTCACTCTCACCAGTAATAATGTTACTTATACATTTCTCCTTCTGTATATGTAACGTATGGTGTAACTAGATCTGACTTCTGTCATTCTCACCAGTAATAATGTTACTTATATAATTTCCCTTCTGTATATGTAACGTATGGTGTAACTAGATCTAACACCTGTCATTCTCACCAGTAATAATGTTACTTATACATTTCCCCTTCTGTATATGTAATGTATGGTGTAACTAGATCTGACTCCTGTCATTCTCACCAGTAATAATGTTACTAATACATTTCCCCTTCTGTATATGATACGTATGGTGTAACTAGATCTGACTCCTGTCATTCTCACCAGTAATAATGTTACTTATACATTTCCCCTTCTGTAAATGTAACGTATGGTGTAACTAGATCTGACTCCTGTCATTCTCACCAGTAATGTTACTTATACATTTCTCCTTCTGTATATGTAACATATGGTGTAACTAGATCTGACTCCTGTCGTTCTCACCTGTAATAATGTTACTAATACATTTCCCCTTCTGTATATGTAACGTATGGTGTAACTAGATCTGACTCCTGTAATTCTCACCGGTAATGTTACTTATACATTTCCTCTTCTGTATATGTAACGTATGGTGTAACTAGATCTGACTCCTGTCATTCTCACCAGTATTAATGTTACTTATACATTTACCCTTCTGTATATGTAACGTATGGTGTAACTATATCTAACACCTGTCATTCTCACCAGTAATAATGTTACTAATACATTTCCCCTTCTGTATATGATACGTATGGTGTAACTAGATCTGACTCCTGTCATTCTCACCAGTAATAATGTTACTTATACATTTCCCCTTCTGTAAATGTAACGTATGGTGTAACTAGATCTGACTCCTGTCATTCTCACCAGTAATGTTACTTATACATTTCTCCTTCTGTATATGTAACATATGGTGTAACTAGATCTGACTCCTGTCGTTCTCACCTGTAATAATGTTACTAATACATTTCCCCTTCTGTATATGTAACGTATGGTGTAACTAGATCTGACTCCTGTAATTCTCACCGGTAATGTTACTTATACATTTCCTCTTCTGTATATGTAACGTATGGTGTAACTAGATCTGACTCCTGTCATTCTCACCAGTATTAATGTTACTTATACATTTACCCTTCTGTATATGTAACGTATGGTGTAACTAGACCTGACTCCTGTTATTCTCACCAGTAATGATACCTATACATTTCCCATTGTGTATATGTAACGTATGGTGTAACTAGAATCTGACTCCTGTCATTCTCACCAGTAATAATGTTACTTGGACATTTCCCCTTCTGTATATGGAACATATGGTGTAACTAGATCTGACTCCTGTCACTCTCACCAGTAATAATGTTACTTATACATTTCCCGTTCTGTATATGTAACATATGGTGTAACTAGATCTGACTCCTGTCATTCTCACCAGTAATAATGTTACTTATACATTTCCCCTTCTGTATATGTAACGTATGGTGTAACCAGATCCGACTTCTGTCACTCTCTCCAGTAATAATGTTACTTATACATTTCCCCTTCTGTATATGTAACGTATGGTGTAACTAGATCTGACTCCTGTCATTCTCACCAGTAATAATGTTACTTATACATTTCCCCTTCTGTATATGTAAAGTATGGTGTAACTAGATCTGACTCCTGTCATTCTCACCAGTAATAATGATACTTATACATTTCCCATTCTGTATATGTAACGTATGGTGTAACTAGATCCGACTCCTGTCACTCTCACCAGTAATAATGTTACTTATACATTTCCCCTTCTGTATATGTAACGTATGGTGTAACCAGATCCGACTTCTGTCACTCTCTCCAGTAATAATGTTACTTATACATTTCCCCTTCTGTATATGTAACGTATGGTGTAACTAGATCTGACTCCTGTCATTCTCACCAGTAATAATGTTACTTATACATTTCCCCTTCTGTATATGTAACGTATGGTGTAACTAGATCTGACTCCTGTCATTCTCACCAGTAATAATGTTACTTATATAATTTCCCTTCTGTATATGTAACGTATGGTGTAACTAGATCTGACTCCTGTCATTCTCACCAGTAATAATGTTACTTATATAATTTCCCTTCTGTATATGTAACGTATGGTGTAACTAGATCTAACACCTGTCATTCTCACCAGTAATAATGTTACTTATACATTTACCCTTCTGTATATGTAACGTATGGTGTAACTAGATCTGACTCCTGTCATTCTCACCAGTAATAATGTTACTTATACATTTCCCTTTCTGTATATGTAACGTATGGTATAACTAGATCTGACTCCTGTCATTCTCACCAGTAATAATGTTACTTATACATTTCTCCTTCTGTATATGTAACGTATGGTGTAACTAGATCTGACTCCTGTCATTCTCACCAGTAATAATGTTACTTATACATTTCCCCTTCTGTATATGTAACGTATGGTATAACTAGATCTGACTCCTGTCATTCTCACCAGTAATGTTACTTATACATTTCCCCTTCTGTATATGGAACGTATGGTGTAACTAGATCTGACTCCTGTCATTCTGACCAGTAATAATGTTACTTATACATTTCCCCTTCTGTATATGTAAAGTATGGTGTAACTAGATCTGACTCCTGTCATTCTCACCAGTAATAATGTTACTTATACATTTCCCTTTCTGTATATGTAACGTATGGTGTAACTAGATCTGACTCCTGTCACTCTCACCAGTAATAATGTTACTTATACATTTCTCCTTCTGTATATGTAACGTATGGTGTAACTAGATCTGACTCCTGTCATTCTCACCAGTAATAATGTTACTTATACATTTCCCCTTCTGTATATGTAACGTATGGTGTAACTAGATCAGACTTCTGTCATTCTCACCAGTAATAATGTTACTTATACATATCCCCTTCTGTATATGTAACGTATGGTGTAACTAGATCTGACTTCTGTCATTCTCACCAGTAATAACGTTACTTATACATTTCCCTTTCTGTATATGTAACGTATGGTGTAACTAGATCTGACTCCTGTCATTCTCACCAGTAATAATGTTACTTATACATTTCCCCTTCTGTATATGTAATGTATGGTGTAACTAGATCTGACTCCAGTCATTCTCACCAGTAATAATGTTACTAATACATTTCCCCTTCTGTATATGATACGTATGGTGTAACTAGATCTGACTCCTGTCATTCTCACCAGTAATAATGTTACTTATACATTTCCCCTTCTGTAAATGTAACGTATGGTGTAACTAGATCTGACTCCTGTCATTCTCACCAGTAATGTTACTTATACATTTCTCCTTCTGTATATGTAACATATGGTGTAACTAGATCTGACTCCTGTCGTTCTCACCTGTAATAATGTTACTAATACATTTCCCCTTCTGTATATGTAACGTATGGTGTAACTAGATCTGACTCCTGTAATTCTCACCGGTAATGTTACTTATACATTTCCTCTTCTGTATATGTAACGTATGGTGTAACTAGATCTGACTCCTGTCATTCTCACCAGTATTAATGTTACTTATACATTTACCCATCTGTATATGTAACGTATGGTGTAACTAGACCTGACTCCTGTTATTCTCACCAGTAATGATACCTATACATTTCCCATTGTGTATATGTAACGTATGGTGTAACTAGAATCTGACTCCTGTCATTCTCACCAGTAATAATGTTACTTGTACATTTCCCCTTCTGTATATGGAACATATGGTGTAACTAGATCTGACTCCTGTCACTCTCACCAGTAATAATGTTACTTATACATTTCCCCTTCTGTATATGTAACATATGGTGTAACTAGATCTGACTCCTTTCATTCTCACCAGTAATAATGTTACTTATACATTTCCCGTTCTGTATGTGTAACGTATGGTGTAACTAGATCTGACTCCTGTCATTCTCAACAGTAATAATGTTACTTATATAATTCCCCTTCTGTATATGTAAAGTATGGTGTAACTAGATCTGACTCCTGTCATTCTCACCAGTAATAATGATACTTATACATTTCCCATTCTGTATATGTAACGTATGGTGTAACTAGATCCGACTCCTGTCACTCTCACCAGTAATAATGTTACTTAAACATTTCCCCTTCTGTATATGTAACGTATGGTGTAACCAGATCCGACTTCTGTCACTCTCTCCAGTAATAATGTTACTTATACATTTCCCCTTCTGTATATGTAACGTATGGTGTAACTAGATCTGACTCCTGTCATTCTCACCAGTAATAATGTTACTTATACATTTCCCCTTCTGTATATGTAACGTATGGTGTAACTAGATCTGACTCCTGTCATTTTCACCAGTAATAATGTTACTTATATAATTTCCCTTCTGTATATGTAACGTATGGTGTAACTAGATCTGACTCCTGTCATTCTCACCAGTAATAATGTTACTTATATAATTTCCCTTCTGTATATGTAACGTATGGTGTAACTAGATCTAACACCTGTCATTCTCACCAGTAATAATGTTACTTATACATTTCCCCTTCTGTATATGTAACGTATGGTGTAACTAGATCTGACTCCTGTCATTCTCACCAGTAATAATGTTACTTATACATTTCCCCTTCTGTATATGGAACGTATGGTGTAACTAGATCTGACACCTGTCACTCTCACCAGTAATAATGTTACTTATACATTTCCCCTTCTGTATATGGAACGTATGGTGTAACTAGATCTGACTCCTGTCATTCTCCCCAGTAATAATGTTACTTATACATTTCCCCTTCTGTATATGTAATGTATGGTGTAACTAGATCTGACTCCTGTCATTCTCACCAGTAATAATGTTACTTATACATTTCCCCTTCTGTATATGTAAAGTATGGTGTAACTAGATCTGACTCCTGTCATTCTCACCAGTAATAATGTTACTTATACATTTCCCCTTCTGTATATGTAACGTATGGTGTAACTAGATCTGACTCCTGTCATTCTCACCAGTAATAATGTTACTTATACATTTCTCCTTCTGTATATGTAACGTATGGTGTAACTAGATCTGACTCCTGTCATTCTCACCAGTAATAATGTTACTTATACATTTCCCCTTCTGTATATGTAACGTATGGTGTAACTAGATGTGACTCCTGTCATTCTCACCAGTATTAATGTTACTTATACATTTCTCCTTCTGTATATGTAACGTATGGTGTAACTAGATCTGACTCCTGTCACTCTCACCAGTAATAATGTTACTTATACATTTCCCCTTCTGTATATGTAACGTATGGTGTAACTAGATCAGACTCCTGTCATTATCACCAGTAATAATGTTACTTATACATTTCCCCTTCTGTATATGGAACGTATGGTGTAACTAGATCTGACTCCTGTCACTCTCACCAGTTATAATGTTACTTATACATTTCCCCTTCTGTATATGTAACATATGGTGTAACTAGATCTGACTCCTGTCACTCTCACCAGTAATAATGTTACTTATACATTTCCCCTTCTGTATATGTAACGTATGTTGTAACTAGATCTGACTCCTGTCATTCTCACCAGTAATAATGTTACTTATACATTTTCCCTTCTGTATATGTAACGTATGGTGTAACTAGATCTGACTCCTGTCATTCTCACCAGTAATAATGTTACTAATACATTTCCCCTTCTGTATATGGAACGTATGGTGTTACTAGATCTGACTCTTGTCACTCTCACCAGTAATAATGTTACTTATACATTTCCCCTTCTGTATATGGAACATATGGTGTAACTAGATCTGACTCCTTTCACTCTCACCAGTAATAATGTTACTAATACATTTCCCCTTCTGTATATGGAACGTATGGTGTTACTAGATCTGACTCTTGTCACTCTCACCAGTAATAATGTTACTTATACATTTCCCCTTCTGTATATGGAACATATGGTGTAACTAGATCTGACTCCTTTCACTCTCACCAGTAATAATGTTACTTATACATTTCCCCTTCTGTATATGTAACGTATGGTGTAACTAGATCTGACTCCTGTCATTCTCACCAGTAATAATGTTACTTATACATTTTCCCTTCTGTATATGTAACGTATGGTGTAACTAGATCTGACTCCTGTCATTCTCACCAGTAATAATGTTACTTATATAATTCCCCTTCTGTATATGGAACTTGGGTGTGGTTCGTTTTATCGGCATCCGTTTGTGCGACAATGTTTTGAACGACCACGATAGTTCGAACAACACAACTCATCGACTGTCTGTATATCGGCAGTATCTTTAGTTCGACATGTATTTGATCGACCATAACAAATGATCGACAGCTACTTTATCGAATATTTTACTTAGACATGGATTAAGATCGACAGTAGTTTGCTCGACAACTGCGTTAGACCGACAGTAACTAGTTCGACATTAAATAGGCCGACTGCCATTAAATCGAACATCTTTTAGTTCGAAATGTGTTAGACCGACCACTCATTTGGTAGACAAAACTTAGATCGACACTTAAAAGGTTCGAAAGGTAATAGGTCGACATACACAAGATCGACATAACTAAGTGCGACAAAACTTAGATCGACACTTAAAAGGTTCGAAAGGTAATAGGTCGACATACACAAGATCGACATAACTAAGTGCGACAAAACTTAGATCGACACTTAAATTGCACGACATGTAATAGGTCGACATACACAAGATCGACATAACTAAGATCGACACTAATTACTTTGACAGATAACATATCTAAGATATCTACATGTAAATATAGGCCAATATAGTTTCAGTGCATGCTGGGATGTGTAGTTTCTCCACACCTGGAGTGCCACAGTTTGGACATGCCTGACATACACAATACACATCTGCAACGCTGACACCCTCCCCCCCCCCCCCGCCCGCTATTCCCCACGATACCCGTCCAAAGTTAGACGCCGCCTCCATCCCCCCTAGTCACCCCGCTGCCCGTCTACATTTACACGCCTAGCTAGACACCCCACTACATTACGCGCCCCATGTTTCACCGTGGCACTACAAGTAACACAACGCCCTGGCACTGCTCCCCGCTCTGGTAGCACAGTCACACCCTTTAAGGAACACCCCACCCATGTCTGCCAGCACACCTGGGCACCCGGCTGCACATCTGCAACGCTGACACCCTCCCCCCCCCCCCCCCCCCGCCCGCTATTCCCCACGATACCCGTCCAAAGTTAGACGCCGCCTCCATCCCCCCTAGTCACCCCGCTGCCTGTCTACATTTACACGCCTAGCTAGACACCCCACTACATTACGCGCCCCATGTTTCACCGTGGCACTACAAGTAACACAACGCCCTGGCACTGCTCCCCGCTCTGGTAGCACAGTCACACCCTTTAAGGAACACCCCACCCATGTCTGCCAGCACACCTGGGCACCCGGCTGCACATCTGCAACGCTGACACCCTCCCCCCCCCCCCCCCCGCCCGCTATTCCCCACGATACCCGTCCAAAGTTAGACGCCGCCTCCATCCCCCCTAGTCACCCCGCTGCCTGTCTACATTTACACGCCTAGCTAGACACCCCACTACATTACGCGCCCCATGTTTCACCGTGGCACTACAAGTAACACAACGCCCTGGCACTGCTCCCCGCTCTGGTAGCACAGTCACACCCTTTAAGAACACCCCACCCATGTCTGCCAGCACACCTGGGCACCCGGCTGCACATCTGCAACGCTGACACCCTCCCCCCCCCCCCGCCCGCTATTCCCCACGATACCCGTCCAAAGTTAGACGCCGCCTCCATCCCCCCTAGTCACCCCGCTGCCTGTCTACATTTACACGCCTAGCTAGACACCCCACTACATTACGCGCCCCATGTTTCACCGTGGCACTACAAGTAACACAACGCCCTGGCACTGCTCCCCGCTCTGGTAGCACAGTCACACCCTTTAAGAACACCCCACCCATGTCTGCCAGCACACCTGGGCACCCGGCTGCACATCTGCAACGCTGACACCCTCCCCCCCCCCCGCCCGCTATTCCCCACGATACCCGTCCAAAGTTAGACGCCGCCTCCATCCCCCCTAGTCACCCCGCTGCCTGTCTACATTTACACGCCTAGCTAGACACCCCACTACATTACGCGCCCCATGTTTCACCGTGGCACTACAAGTAACACAACGCCCTGGCACTGCTCCCCGCTCTGGTAGCACAGTCACACCCTTTAAGAACACCCCACCCATGTCTGCCAGCACACCTGGGCACCCGGCTGCACATCTGCAACGCTGACACCCTCCCCCCCCCCCCGCCCGCTATTCCCCACGATACCCGTCCAAAGTTAGACGCCGCCTCCATCCCCCCTAGTCACCCCGCTGCCCGTCTACATTTACACGCCTAGCTAGACACCCCACTACATTACGCGCCCCATGTTTCACCGTGGCACTACAAGTAACACAACGCCCTGGCACTGCTCCCCGCTCTGGTAGCACAGTCACACCCTTTAAGGAACACCCCACCCATGTCTGCCAGCACACCTGGGCACCCGGCTGCACATCTGCAACGCTGACACCCTCCCCCCCCCCCCCCCGCCCGCTATTCCCCACGATACCCGTCCAAAGTTAGACGCCGCCTCCATCCCCCCTAGTCACCCCGCTGCCTGTCTACATTTACACGCCTAGCTAGACACCCCACTACATTACGCGCCCCATGTTTCACCGTGGCACTACAAGTAACACAACGCCCTGGCACTGCTCCCCGCTCTGATAGCACAGTCACACCCTTTAAGAACACCCCACCCATGTCTGCCAGCACACCTGGGCACCCGGCTGCACATCTGCAACGCTGACACCCTCCCCCCCCCCCCCCGCCCGCTATTCCCCACGATACCCGTCCAAAGTTAGACGCCGCCTCCATCCCCCCTAGTCACCCCGCTGCCTGTCTACATTTACACGCCTAGCTAGACACCCCACTACATTACGCGCCCCATGTTTCACCGTGGCACTACAAGTAACACAACGCCCTGGCACTGCTCCCCGCTCTGGTAGCACAGTCACACCCTTTAAGAACACCCCACCCATGTCTGCCAGCACACCTGGGCACCCGGCTGCACATCTGCAACGCTGACACCCTCCCCCCCCCCCCCCCCGCCCGCTATTCCCCACGATACCCGTCCAAAGTTAGACGCCGCCTCCATCCCCCCTAGTCACCCCGCTGCCCGTCTACATTTACACGCCTAGCTAGACACCCCACTACATTACGCGCCCCATGTTTCACCGTGGCACTACAAGTAACACAACGCCCTGGCACTGCTCCCCGCTCTGGTAGCACAGTCACACCCTTTAAGAACACCCCACCCATGTCTGCCAGCACACCTGGGCACCCGGCTGCACATCTGCAACGCTGACACCCTCCCCCCCCCCCGCCCGCTATTCCCCACGATACCCGTCCAAAGTTAGACGCCGCCTCCATCCCCCCTAGTCACCCCGCTGCCTGTCTACATTTACACGCCTAGCTAGACACCCCACTACATTACGCGCCCCATGTTTCACCGTGGCACTACAAGTAACACAACGCCTCCCTCCAACTGTCCCCCGAACACCAGCTATCACCAGCCATGTACCCCAAGACGCACACCGCTCTCTCTAGCCATCTACCCCTCTCCCACCATAAGCTCCCCCACAGCCGTGTACTGCCCCTATACGCCCCAGCACACCGGAACGTCACCCCGTTCTCGTGCTGAGGTGCAGCCAGCATTCCCCATTGCACTATATGTGCCAAAATTACACCAACACTACAGCTACATAATCCCCGTCGATAAGTACTGCAAGCTCCATAATGGCAGAGTTTGCTTAAATTAACCGTTCACGGACAACGTTCCAAGATACATTCCGGTTACTGTTTTTTTTTTTTTAAATTTGATTTAAATAATGCTATCACTGATGACACCAATCAAAACATAACATGTCCGTTCGCGCTGAAATCCAACCAATAAAATATACTCCTACATAAGACAAATCAACAGTTCAGTATAACCTGACGTATAGTGGTGCCACTAAATTAGCCAATAATACTACATGATTCCTACTTGAAGGAGGAGCGATGTTCCCGCACTTTTACACAGAATATAAACTCTGTCCCTCCCTTGCATAGGCGCCATTTGCTTGAGACTGCTAACTGGCTGTATACGGTCTGTTAGCGTCTTGTGATTGGCTTCTAGCGATTCTGATTTACATATCAGAGCTTTTCTGGAGAAGTGACCGTGACAAGAATTCTTCATACGAAGAGGAGAAGACCAATCCAGTTTTTTTTTCTCATCTTAATAGGTAAGCGCTGAGCTAAATGTACTCTGTCTTTCTATTACACTATCATGCTAAATAAACTGTCCCATGTTTCTTATTATCTCTTCCAACTGCTATCCCTGCCACTGCTGATTGGCATTATTTGTATATCTGTTACTGCAGTGTGTGAGATGTCGGTATCTGGCACTGCTTTCTGGCATAATGTGTGTATTTTTCACCGTTTGTTTGCCAAATGTGTATATCTGTCACTGCTTGGGTTCATTATTTGTGTATATGTCACAGCTGTTTGGCATAATTTGGGTATCTGCCACTGCTGGGTGGCATAATTTGGGTATCTGGCACTGCTGGGTGGCATATTTTATGTATTTGGCACTGCTGGGTGGCATAATTTCTGTGTTTGGCACTGCTGGATGGCATAATTTGGGTATCTGGCACTGCTGGGTGGCATAATTTCTGTATTTGGCACTGCTGGATGGCATAATTTGGGTATCTGGCACTGCTGGATGGCATAATTTCTGTATTTGGCACTGCTGGATGGCATAATTTGGGTATCTGGCACTGTTGGATGGCATAATTTCTGTATTTGGCACTGCTGGGTGCCATAATTTCTATATTTGGCACTGCTGGGTGGCATATTTTGGGTATCTGGCACTGCTGGGTGGCATAATTTCTGTGTTTGGCACTGCTGGATGGCATAATTTGGGTATCTGGCACTGCTGGGTGGCATAATTTGGGTATCTGGCACTGCTGGATGGCATAATTTCTGTATTTGGCACTGCTGGATGGCATAATTTGGGTATCTGGCACTGCTGGATGGCATAATTTCTGTATTTGGCACTGCTGGATGGCATAATTTCTGTATTTGGCACTGCTGGGTGGCATAATTTATGTATTTGGCACTGCTGGGTGGCATAATTTGGGTATCTGCCACTGCTGGGTGGCATAATTTGGGTATCTGGCACTGCTGGGTGGCATAATTTATGTATTTGGCACTGCTGGGTGCCATAATTTCTATATTTGGCACTGCTGGGTGGCATATTTTGGGTATCTGGCACTGCTGGGTGGCATAATTTCTGTATTTGGCACTGCTGGGTGGCATAATTTATGTATTTGGCACTGCTGGGTGGCATAATTTGGGTATCTGGCACTGCTGGGTGGCATATTTTATGTATTTGGCACTGCTGGGTGGCATAATTTCTGTGTTTGGCACTGCTGGATGGCATAATTTGGGTATCTGGCACTGCTGGGTGGCATAATTTCTGTATTTGGCACTGCTGGATGGCATAATTTGGGTATCTGGCACTGCTGGATGGCATAATTTCTGTATTTGGCACTGCTGGGTGCCATAATTTCTATATTTGGCACTGCTGGGTGGCATAATTTGGGTATCTGCCACTGCTGGGTGGCATAATTTGGGTATCTGGCACTGCTGGGTGGCATATTTTATGTATTTGGCACTGCTGGGTGGCATAATTTCTGTGTTTGGCACTGCTGGATGGCATAATTTGGGTATCTGGCACTGCTGGGTGGCATATTTTGGGTATCTGGCACTGCTGGGTGGCATAATTTCTGTATTTGGCACTGCTGGGTGGCATAATTTATGTATTTGGCACTGCTGGGTGGCATAATTTGGGTATCTGGCACTGCTGGGTGGCATATTTTATGTATTTGGCACTGCTGGGTGGCATAATTTCTGTGTTTGGCACTGCTGGATGGCATAATTTGGGTATCTGGCACTGCTGGGTGGCATATTTTGGGTATCTGGCACTGCTGGGTGGCATAATTTCTGTATTTGGCACTGCTGGGTGGCATAATTTATGTATTTGGCACTGCTGGGTGGCATAATTTGGGTATCTGGCACTGCTGGGTGGCATATTTTATGTATTTGGCACTGCTGGGTGGCATAATTTCTGTGTTTGGCACTGCTGGATGGCATAATTTGGGTATCTGGCACTGCTGGGTGGCATAATTTCTGTATTTGGCACTGCTGGATGGCATAATTTGGGTATCTGGCACTGCTGGATGGCATAATTTCTGTATTTGGCACTGCTGGATGGCATAATTTGGGTATCTGGCACTGTTGGATGGCATAATTTCTGTATTTGGCACTGCTGGGTGCCATAATTTCTATATTTGGCACTGCTGGGTGGCATATTTTGGGTATCTGGCACTGCTGGGTGGCATAATTTCTGTATTTGGCACTGCTGGGGTTCATTACTTGTGTATATTTGTAACAGCTGGTTGGCAAAATGTGGGTATGTTGCACTGCTAGTATACTAATTATTATTATTATTATTATTATTATTATTATTAATATTAGTATGAATTTTTTTTTTTTTTAAGTTTTTTTTTCAGAGATGTCCGAGGAAGAAGCAAGGAGGCTTTCTCTATCCGCACAGGAAGAAGAATCCTCGGAAAGACAGCAACAAACATCACCAACCGACCATGGCAGAGTTTCGCATGAAGAAGCGGACTCGGGAGAAGAATCCAGCAGCAGGGCACCCAACTTCACAGATGAAGAAACGGACACCCTAATCAATCAAGTTGTTCATCACTCCTTTCAACTTTTCGGATCGCCGGCAAGAAATGTTCATCACCGATTCAAGGGAACGACGTGGAATGAAATCTCTGAATCAGTTTCTTTGGGAGGTGGGTTCAAGCGAAGCAACGAAAGTTGCAAGAAAAGGTTACGCGACTGTAGAAGATCCGTCAATCTCAAGATCCAAAAAGGGCAAAAATTACACAAGGATTGGGAAAAGAAGATGGAGAACTACTTCGTACTTGTGCAGGAAGAAATGGCAGGAACCAGTGCAGAAGGTATTATTTTTAAAAATTCTATAAAATTAATTTTTTAATATTCTTTTTAAAAAACTAATTATTTCAACAAAAATTTAAATTTCGTATTTCTTTCAAAAGGAGCCACAAAATATTCTACGCCAACAAAACATAGCACGCCACAAACGGAAACAACGCCAAAGAAGAAAACAAAATCGCAGAAAGGTTAGGGACATATCGTATTTTTATATATATATATATATATATATATATTCAAAAAATATTTTGTATGGAAACAAAACTAATAACTACAGTATGTTCTTTATATAAATATTACAGATTCCACAGTTAAGGCAAAGAGAAGAGTTTCTTTTGGATATCCGACAACTGGAGGAGGTGCTGAGGATACCGGTAAGGCATAGTTTTTGTACATGAAATTATAAATTTTGGTACATGTATATCTATCAATGGGTATATACCTCTAGCTTGCACTGTTTGCGTATCTTTAGCTGTCTGTATTTCTGGCACTGCATATTTTTGGGTTATAATTATTGTATATATCTATATTGACATTTTAGAAACCCAGATACAGCATACAATATTGCCGATTGATTCAACACTGCAAGCAGCGACACTTCAAGCAGAATCAGCCCAGATGCACCCACCCACGGTGCAGGAAGAAACATCATCCCAACAGCCACTTCCAGAAGAAAATTCATCACAGGGGCACCCACAGACACTGCCAGAAGAGTCCTTTTCACAGAGCTACCCTGCAATTGGAGACCATAATCTTGTTGAAAGAACAGAGCAAATTCCGGACATGGAAACTTCAGGCAGTGTACCAGAAGTCCTTGAATCAAAAACACCGGAAACTACGCCAGGAGGTAGCAATTTTATATTTATTTACAATTTAGGAGTGTTTAATTGTGTTCAACTGTAATTTGTTAAACTAAATTATTTACTTGTATTACAGAGTCATCACTCAATCTAATACTGGAAGCTTTAAAGAACATGGACCAATGTAGAGCTGAAGAAAGCCAAAGGATTAATAATCGTTTGGACAACATGGAACAGAACATCGACCATATCAAGACAGCTGTTGTTCAACAAAATGACGCAATGATATCGCTGGCCCGATACTACGATCAACTTGTGTCAGCACATATGTCGGTGGTTGGACATTGCAAGAGCATGGAGCAGAAGATTGAACAGATCAGCACCCAACAAAATGAACAGCGGGATGGAGAATCCCATCAGGAACAACTCTGTCGACAACACAATGATTCTCTGGAACATATTTCATTGCAATGCCAACAGATTGGAACAGGCCTTCAAAGCATGCTACTGTGGCAACAACAGTGCAACCTAAACACAAGCATGATTTCAACAAGCCTGCAGCTGATGACAGACGAAGGAAGAAGATTGCACAGCGCACAACCACAGCAGGCAGAACGAAGTTCGGAAGTCACAACACCATCAAACAGAACATCAATTGATCAAGAAATGTATGCTCAAGAAGAGAGAGGAGATCTGGCTTATCAAAGAGCATTGTCAGTTTTGAGACTGCAGCGTCAAAGGTCAGAAGAATTGGAGCAGTCCATAATACAGCAAGAGATGTGGAACAGAGCACAGCAGGAGATGTTGGAACAAGCACAGACAGTTATGTGGAACAGAGCACAGGAGGAGCATGCCCGAGCCCAGGAGGAACATGCCCGAGCCCAGGAGGAACATGCCCGAGCCCAGGAGGAGCATGCCCGAGCCCAGGATGAGCATGCCACAGCACCGGAGGAGCATGCCACAGCCCCGGAGGAGCCGTCAGGAGCCCAGGAGGAGCCGTCCACAACAGCAAACTAGCCGGACACAGGGACCAGTCCGCTAATCAAGCACAGAGGCTGGCATAGAGCTTGGCGGAGGACTTGCCAAGGGTAAGTCATCTAGCTTTTTCCTCTTTCTTTTCCCCAACAAGCTAGGTATTTGTCCGTAGCGGTGTGCTAAGTTAGGGAAAGGAGATCAGCAATGGTGTCAGGGACAGTTAGTGACAAGCAAAGGTAGTTTTTTTTATAAACTGACTGTGTCTTTTTTTCTTTACAGCATACCGACAACTGGCAAGACCTAATCGGAGAAGGGTCCAGTCCGCTAATCAAGCACAGAGGCTGGCATAGAGCTTGGCGGAGGACTTGCCAAGGGTAAGTCATCTAGCTTTTTCCTCTTTCTTTTCCCCAACAAGCTAGGTATTTGTCCGTAGCGGTGTGCTAAGTTAGGGAAAGGAGATCAGCAATGGTGTCAGGGACAGTTAGTGACAAGCAAAGGTAGTTTTTTTTATAAACTGACTGTGTCTTTTTTTCTTTACAGCATACCGACAACTGGCAAGACCTAATCGGAGAAGGGTCCAGTCCGCTAATCAAGCACAGAGGCTGGCATAGAGCTTGGCGGAGGACTTGCCAAGGGTAAGTCATCTAGCTTTTTCCTCTTTCTTTTCCCCAACAAGCTAGGTATTTGTCCGTAGCGGTGTGCTAAGTTAGGGAAAGGAGATCAGCAATGGTGTCAGGGACAGTTAGTGACAAGCAAAGGTAGTTTTTTTTATAAACTGACTGTGTCTTTTTTTCTTTACAGCATACCGACAACTGGCAAGACCTAATCGGAGAAGGGTCCAGTCCGCTAATCAAGCACAGAGGCTGGCATAGAGCTTGGCGGAGGACTTGCCAAGGGTAAGTCATCTAGCTTTTTCCTCTTTCTTTTCCCCAACAAGCTAGGTATTTGTCCGTAGCGGTGTGCTAAGTTAGGGAAAGGAGATCAGCAATGGTGTCAGGGACAGTTAGTGACAAGCAAAGGTAGTTTTTTTTATAAACTGACTGTGTCTTTTTTTCTTTACAGCATACCGACAACTGGCAAGACCTAATCGGAGAAGGGTCCAGTCCGCTAATCAAGCACAGAGGCTGGCATAGAGCTTGGCGGAGGACTTGCCAAGGGTAAGTCATCTAGCTTTTTCCTCTTTCTTTTCCCCAACAAGCTAGGTATTTGTCCGTAGCGGTGTGCTAAGTTAGGGAAAGGAGATCAGCAATGGTGTCAGGGACAGTTAGTGACAAGCAAAGGTAGTTTTTTTTATAAACTGACTGTGTCTTTTTTTCTTTACAGCATACCGACAACTGGCAAGACCTAATCGGAGAAGGGTCCAGTCCGCTAATCAAGCACAGAGGCTGGCATAGAGCTTGGCGGAGGACTTGCCAAGGGTAAGTCATCTAGCTTTTTCCTCTTTCTTTTCCCCAACAAGCTAGGTATTTGTCCGTAGCGGTGTGCTAAGTTAGGGAAAGGAGATCAGCAATGGTGTCAGGGACAGTTAGTGACAAGCAAAGGTAGTTTTTTTTATAAACTGACTGTGTCTTTTTTTCTTTACAGCATACCGACAACTGGCAAGACCTAATCGGAGAAGGGTCCAGTCCGCTAATCAAGCACAGAGGCTGGCATAGAGCTTGGCGGAGGACTTGCCAAGGGTAAGTCATCTAGCTTTTTCCTCTTTCTTTTCCCCAACAAGCTAGGTATTTGTCCGTAGCGGTGTGCTAAGTTAGGGAAAGGAGATCAGCAATGGTGTCAGGGACAGTTACTGACAAGCAAAGGTAGTTTTTTTTATAAACTGACTGTGTCTTTTTTTCTTTACAGCATACCGACAACTGGCAAGACCTAATCGGAGAAGGGTCCAGTCCGAGAAGACAACAGAATAATGATGCAGGCATAGAGCTACCAAGGTATGCTGCATCGTATAAGTCTGATTTTTCTTAAGTCACAGAAGATAATGGATACACATTAGTTTTACGGGGTATGGACCAGTTCTATATTTGCCTTGTGCACTTTAGTAAATAGTGTATGGTGGATGCCTGTTGTATTCCCATACTAACAGACGCAATTTTATTTATTTGACCGTAGGAGCCGGGCACACTTGTGCAAGATTGTTAATTATCGGCTTTTGTTTTTCACATTTTTCATGCAGGACTGGTTGACACAAGCCTGCATGCTTAGTGGGACTTAGGGTTGTGTGGAACAGGCCAACCTCATATGGGCTTACTGGTACTGTTCCACGCTGATAGGTGACTGATCTCGCAAGCGCAATGTTATTTTGGCAGATTACACTAACAGGCATCACAGGGAAGCGCATCTCCTGAACTAAGTCTGGCTCCACAGCGGTACCAATCCTTCTTAGTAAGGGGGGGGGAGCATTGTAGAATAGAAATAAAAATATAATTAACTTGATTTAGCAACCCAGCTGATTTGTAATTTTTAAAAAGTTGGTGTTGCGGTATCCATGTTCTGTGGTTCCATGTTGGCTCTGTGATAAATTGTGTTTTTCAATTTTCATGTGTGTGCGTGTGTCCCTTCACATTACAATGTCATGTTCATGTGTTTGATGCACAGCAGAGTGTCTATATTCCTCGGGTTAATATAGTAAATGTAACAAAACTATTAGACATTCTCAGGCGAGAGGGACTAATCAAAAAGATGCCATTAAAGGGATCATATCAAATATTTATATCAAATTTTAGCATACTGAGAAAGAGATGAAAAAGTTAACTCAGTCTATGGGTGACATGATGAATAGAGATTAAGTGACAATACCAGAGCCAGAGTCACAGACCCTTACCATTAGTCCAACAATGCGTACTGTGGCATATATGATGCAAGCTGACAATGATGATGAAGTGTCTTACGCAGAGTATGGTGATGTTTTTGGTCTGGGTCTGTATCTTTATTACAAGGGCTAAAATCTGTGATCTAAACCATAAGCCACATTATACAAATTACTGAGAAAATACGGAGGACATGGAGTCTTATTTCAATTTAATAAAAAAAATCATGTTTACTATTACAGCATCAAAATGGTCAAATGCTGTATTTGCAGA